>NW_025335701.1:1940746-2123837 GCF_004798865.1 Varanus komodoensis
AAAGAAAGAAAGAAAGAAAGAAAGAAAGAAAGAAAGAAAGACAGACAGACAGACAGACAGACAGACAGACAGACAGACAGACAGACTGGCATCAATCCCGGAGCAAATTCTGGAGCAGATGATAAAGCAAGCAGTCTGCAAACACCTTGAAGACAATGCAGTAATTACTAGCAGCCTGCATGGACTTCTCAAGAACAAATCCTGCAAGATGAATCTAACTTCATTTTTTGACTGAGTAACCTCCTAAATAGACTGTGGGAAGACTGTCAACATAACCTATCTAGACTTTAGCAAACCTTTGAAAAAGTGTTCCATGGCATTCTGATTAGCAAGCTAGCAAAAAGTGGGCTAGATAGTGCAACCATTAGGTGACAACACAATTGGCTGCAAAATTGGACTCAAAGAGTGCTCATCAATAGCATGTTCTCAGACTGGGAAGGAGGAACTAGTGGGGAGTTGCAGGGTTCCATCCTAGAACTGGTACTCTTCAACATTTATATTAATGATTTGGATGAGGAAATTCAAGGAAAGATGATTAAATCTGCAGACGACACAATGCTGGGTAGAATAGCAGATAGCCTGTAAGGCAGATAAGATCTCGATAGGTTAGAATGCTGGGCAGAGAGCAACACAATGAAATTCAATAGGGACAAATGTCAAGTCCTCCACTTAGGAACAAGAAACCAAATGTATCACCACGAAATAGGTCATTCTTGGCTCAGCAATACTGCCAAGGAGAGGGGTCACAAGGTAAATATGAGCCAACAATGTGATACAGCTGCAAAAGGGTCAAATGCTATTCTATGCTGCATTACAGAAGCATCACTTCCAAAACACATGAAGTACTAGTTTCATTATAGTTAGTACTAGTCAAACCTCTCCTGGAGTCCTGTGTCCAATTCTGGGCACCTAAGTTTTAAAAAGATGCAGAAAACTAGCAAGGGTACAGAGGAGGGCAACAAGGAGACTGGAGGCAATATATCAGAGATATATCTTTTATAGCTGATATATCTCTGCCTACATGTTCCTAGTTCCAGTTCAGTAGTGTCCCACAGTCTCATACTGAATATAAGAACAAAGGAACCACCTTGCTGGAGCAGACCAAGGTTTCATTTGGTCTTGTATCCCACAGTTGCTGACCAGACACCTCTGGGCTGAAAAGAAGCAAAGAATGGCAGCTTTCCAGTTATTGTTCTATGGCAAATAGGGCACAGAGGCTTGCTGCTTCTAAAACTTGCATGTACATACAGCGATCATGACTACAGACCATCGGTAGGCACTCTCTCCATGGATCTTTCTGATCCCCCCGCCTTTATAGCATTCTAAGTCAATTCACACAACCAGGTCTTGCAGCAGTAAACACCAAGAATGCCTTTCTCAGGACTGCTATTTTCAACAGAAGCCTTGCTTTAAGTATGACATCCAGTTCTGCCATAAAAAAGGGGTTTTACTTTGGCCAAAGGATGTCTTCAAAAAGACACTATGTCTAGCCTCCAGCTTTTTTACAAAAGTACTCTATTTTCAACTGAAAATTGGTTTCAGCCTTTATGAGTGTGTGTATCCTCCTTTCTATGAACAATGTGAACCCTGAGGGATCTAAATCATGTTTCCCAATTATTTATTTATTAGGACAAGGGATGTGAACACCTGGCAACATTTACTCTGGCAATTAGGAGCTCTTATTCTCTATACCAGAAGACTTCATGTACTGCTTAGATAGGCTCTGCAATAAGTGAGTTGCTTCAGCTTTGTGAAGGAAGCAGTTAAGAAAGTATGAAGGGGAAAAGACTTTTTCTGGAGCTGAGTGATGATATCCTGCATTTGAGAACAGTTCAAAAGCTTAGCTGACAAACTGGAAGCTGCTGGGGCCAAACTGGCTGCCAATGTCCTCAGCTTTTTAGATCAACTGAAATGCAATTAGTGGAGGTGGGGGAGGGTTGGGATCATTTTCCTGTTCCATCCAATCATAAACTGAGATTTAAGTGGGGGGGGGGGCTAATTCAGAACTGGAAGAAGTATAGTTTTGTCATAGTTCCTTTGGCTTATACCTTAATTTCCCTTTCAGACATTGCAAAAAATGTCAGATGTGATGACAGTTATATTGTTCTAATAAAGCAGAAATGTCATTAGAACATTATTACATTAGAACAATAAAGCAGAAATGCCACCATTGGGGTGGTTTTGGGCAATGGTCGATATGGCGTTGGGGGTTTAACATGTCAGCATAGAAGAAGGAGGTACAGATGGTTGACACCTGTTCCCCTTCTAGTTATTCCCCCAACCGGAAGGTTCCGGGTACGCTTATCAACTGTCCCTCGGGCCTGACGGTGCTGTTGCTTAATGCCAGGTCAGTCCCTAACAAAACATCCCTCATCCATGACTTAATTGTGGATGAGGGGGCTGCCCTGGC
Organism: Varanus komodoensis; assembly: GCF_004798865.1. Taxonomy (NCBI): domain Eukaryota; kingdom Metazoa; phylum Chordata; class Lepidosauria; order Squamata; family Varanidae; genus Varanus; species Varanus komodoensis. The sequence continues at coordinate 1,943,157 of NW_025335701.1, forward strand.
TTGCATTACAGAGACCTGGGCGGGAGAGGGGGGGAATGTGTCCCTCTCTCAACTGTGCCTGCCCAGGTATCTGGTCCAGCAACAGCCACACCCAGAGGGGAGGGGAGGGGGGTCACTTTAATCTATTGAGCTTCAATTTCTCTTGCGGGGCTTCCTGTTCTCTCAAGACCGGGTCTAGAGTGCCCTTATCTGGTGTTGGGCATCTGAGACAGATTGGGGATTCTGCTGTTGTACCGTGCACCCTTCTGCCCATCAGACTCCCTGCCTGAGCTGATGGAGATCGTCTCGGACCTGGTGTTGAAGACCCCCAGGATGTTGGTCCTGGGGGACTTCAGTCTCCATGCCGAGACTGTTCTGACTGGGGCAGCTCAGGACTTCATGGCCTCCATAACAGCCATGGGGTTGTCTCAACATGTCATAGGCCCGACCCATGAACACACGCTGGACCTGGTTTTCTTGACGGGGCAGGAAGAGGGTGATCTGAGGGTGAGCAATTTGTGTCTGACTCCCTTTTCATGGTCAGATCACTTCCTTGTGAGGTTTGAGCTCGATGCCGGCCTTTCCCTCTGTAAGGGTGCGGACCCTATTGTGTTGGTCCGCCCTCAGAGCCGGATGGATCCGGATGGATTCCTGAAAGTTCTGGGGGAGTTTCTGGTTGATAAAGCTGGTGCTCCTGTTGATGCTCTGGTTGAACTGTGGAATGGGGAAATGGCCAGAGCTATTGACACGATTGCTCCTAAGTGTCCTCTCCCATCCGGCAGAGCCTGTTCATCCCCATGGTATACACCTGAACTATGGGTGATGAAGTGGGTTGGGAGACTTCTAGAGCGTAGGTGGAGGAGATCATGAGATGAATCTGACCAAGCATGCTTATGCGCTCATTATTGAGCCTATGCTGTGGTAGTGAGGGCAGCGAAGAAGAAATTCTTCTTCACTTCCATTGCCTCCTCACAGTGCCGCCCAGTGGGGCTCTTTCGAGTGGTACATGGGCTGGTACATTTTTATAAGGCCTATAAGGCAGAAGTTCAAAGAACTCAAAGAACTAAATGGCACAGCAGTCTAGGAATCAACAGTGCTCTGTACAAAATTATCATGAGTTGCTACTAATAGTAGTGGTATTGAGCAAAAGAGGATTATTATTTCTTTTTTTTTAATAAAGATTTTTATTAAGATTTTAAACTAAAAACTAAAAAACAATCATCAAATACATCGGACGTACTGGGTAGCCCCCTATAACATATCGTTTTAACATTCTGTAATCATATTCAAATCGATTTATAAAAATTTAAAAACATCTTTAAATCTAAGCCAAATCCTGTTTCTCCAGCCAATCATAAAAAAGGTCCCGTTTGATAGAAGTCAGTATCTTCTTTCTCCTTCAGTAATAGAGTCAATCTGTCCATTTCTGCACAGTCCAGAATCTTTTTTAAAATCAGTTCCTCTGTGGGTAGTTCCTCACTCTTCCAGTATTGAGCTGTTGTGAGGGGCAGCCCAGTATGTAAACATTCCACACACTCTAGAGTAATAGAACTAAAGTCCTTTAATGCTAATTGTCTACAAGATTTACAATTCTATAGATAAGTTCCCTAATAGCGGTCCTTGCTAAGCAGATGTCAGCCCTATAATGGCTCCTCTTCCTGAGCCCACGTGGGATCATTCTCCCAAGTCACGCCTTTCCTCCCTCTTACGCAGTCTACTTTGCAGCTGTTCAAATCGGCGTAAAATAAGTCTGTTCTGGGCTCTTGAAAAATCCACGACACCTATTGTGTCTTCTGTTTCTGGCTCAGGGAGATCAGCATCAGGGCGGGAAGAGGCAGTTTGCTCTGCCTCCTTCTGAGCAGAACTTGCAGCTTCCTCTTTCTCATGACTCTCTGTCTCTGATAAAGGTCCAGACGTTTGCTCAACGTGCTGGGGCTCAGAGGAAGACGCAGTAGCTGGCTCAGCCATCCCTGCATTGGGTTGTGGGGTCGACTCTTGGGCACTGGGTGCCAAGTTCAAGGTCTCCTCGTGAGTCACTGTTTCTGTCGGAGCTTCATGCACAACATGAGCAAGCGCAATCCTCGCCGCTGTGATTAAATGTAGCATCAAATACATTTTTTGTTTGCTAATATTTTCCGGTATAATGCCTAACAAGAAAATTTCAGGTTTAAAAGCTAAGAGTTTTTGTAGCATTTCCTCGAGTCATTTATGTATTTTAATCCAATACTTTTTCACATATTCACAGGTCCACCACATATGGTAAAAAGTACCCACATCATGTTTACATTTCCAAAATCCGTTTGACATATTTGGAAACATCTTAGCTAATCGACTTGGTGACAAATACCATCTATAAAACATTTTATATAAATTCTCTTTATACGAAGTTGCTAAAGTTACCTTAATATTTCTCTCCCATAGCTTTTGCCACTTTTCTAATTCAATATTATATCCAAAATTTTGTGCCCATGTTATCATAGTTTCTTTAACCTGTTCCCCTTCTATTTTCCTGTCAAGTAAGAACTCATAAATTCTTTTAATCATTTTCTCATCTGTTTTTAGCATCACTTGATCAAACTCTGTTAGGTCTTTATAAAACCCCCATATTTTACAGTCTTTAGCATATCTTGATTGCATTTGCACCTTATACCACCTAGAGATGTTAAGTCCCTGTTCTTGTATTTCCTGATCTAGTTTCAGACCTCCATCCTTATCCAAAATATCATCATATCTTATGATCCCTTCGAAATTCAATACATTTGGATACACAAAAGCTTCCATAGGTGAAAGCCATCTTGGTAATTTATTATACAATTTTGACTGTAACTTTTCCCACACTGACAATAATGAATAAAAAGTCCCATGAGACTTAACATTCTCATATAAGCATATAAGCATGCCAACCCATTTGAAAATCATGACCTTCAAGATACAAAATTCTCTTATTTTGCAAGGTTATCCATTCTTTTAGCCAAGTTAAAATAGACACTTGATAGTACAACATCCAATCAGGAAGACCAAAACTCCCGTTCTTTTTGGTTTCCTGAAGCATTTTTAATTTAATCCTTGCTTTCTTTTTTCTCCAAATCTCAAAATTTGAAAATTTAAATCCTCAAAAAATGTTTATCAATTTTTACGGGAATCATTTGGAACAAAAACAAAAGATTTGGTAGTATATTCATTTTAACAAGTGCTATTCTTCTCATCAAAGACAATTGCACATTAGCCCATTTTTCCAAATCACCTTTAATATCCTTCAATAATTTATCATAATTGTCTTCTTTCAAAGTTGTGCATTTAGCTGTAAGATAGATTCCCAAGTATTTAACATTTTAACAATCTGCAAGTCCACTTGTTCTTTAAGTCTTTTTTTCTGATCTTGCACAAGATTTTTAACTAAAAGTTTCATTTTTTCTTTATTTATTTTCATCCCCATAACCTCACCATATTCTTCAATCCGTTGTAAAAGTTTAGGGATTGTTACAAAGGTTCCTCTATTATAAAGACCAAATCATCTGTGAATGCTTGCAATTTATACTTTCCATCCCTAATTTTAGTACCCTTAATGTCCTTGTCATCCCTGACATTTTTATTCAAGACCTCTAAAGTCATAATGAACAATAGGGGACAATGGGCATCCTTGCCTTGTACCCTTTTGTATCTCTATCATCCTTGTAAGTTCTCCATTAATTAAAATCCTGGCCGATTGTCTTTGATAGATGCTTGATGAATTTTTCCCCAAACTCCATTTGCGCCATCTGTTGCTTCATGACTTGCCAATTACCATTATCAAAGGCTTTCTGGGCATCCAAAAACAGTAGGGCCATTGATTTTTCTGTGTGTGTTTCATAGTACTCTAGAATATCCAAGATAGTCCTCAGGTTGTTCTTAATTTGTCTTTTAGGCAGGAAACCATTTTGGTCCAGATGAATAAAGTCTATTAAAAACTTATTCAACCTTTCTTCCAATATAGAGGCAAAAATTTTATAGTTCACATTTAGTAATGATATAGGTCTGTAATTTTGAATCTGTGTTAAGTCCATATCTTCTTTCAGTATTAATGTGATATTTGCCTCTGTCCAGGTATCTAGTATTTTAGCATTTAACAATGCTTCATTACATACATCTTTAAGAAATGTAGCAAAAACTCCCTCAAAAGATCTGTAAAATTCAGCTGGTAGCCCATCAGGACCAAGATTAGTATTTCTCAGTTGCACTGTCCAAGGAGAAATAATGCTGAGGAAATGAAAGTGATGTCAAGTGAAAAGAATGAACAAATGTTTGCCAAACTTCAAGAACTCCATGGTGTTTGAAATAAAGGATGCAAAGAGAAGAGAGGCTCAGAATGAAGAGAACAATCATTTAATTTTGGGAACCGAAGAGAAAATGCAGGGAGGTTCTTAACATGTGACTGACCATGCAGAGCGTGCATTTGACTGGGGTGCTCAAAGAGTGGTTGGCCTTGCTGACTGATCCAGGAGATGGGAACACTTCCAAACTGTCCTGTTTAATGGAATTCTTGTGAGCTGTTTGGCTGTGAAGTGGCAGGCCAGGCCAGGCCAGCAGGCTTTGGCGTTATTTCTGTGGTCACAGGGAACAACTTATGAGAAGGATGCAACTATATTCTATTATTCCTATACCACAGAAGTAGTTAAGAACCTTACGGATATTTCTGGCAGTTTTTGTATTGTGCTTTCTTGAGCCAATAGTATTGTGAGCTAAGATGTCTAGGTAAGGCATTCCGTGGAGTAAGAGCCAATACATCTGAAACTCCTCCACATGTCTGAAACCCTAGAGTGCAATGAGTAGTAACCTGAGGCAATGATAAGCTGAACCAGCCAATATACTCTATATAGATTCTTTTCAAAAGTGTGATTGCAGAATTTGCAGCCTTATTTTCATTGCTGTAATTCCATATGCAGATCCGTGACTATTTTCTTCTGTTTCCATATTTTGTTTCCACTATGAAAGAGACTTTCCTACTGAGCTTCCTCAGACCCTAGCCTAAAAAACCTCACACCATATTTTTAAAAATGTAATTAATTCAGCTGTCCTGAAATTTGCTATAATTTGTTTTTTAAAAATATATAGATAATATATCTATATATTTTTAAATATATATATATAATATATTTAAATATTTTAAATATATTATATATTCTAAATATATAAAGATTTTGTGTTTTGTGACCTATAATTTGCTGAAGCTATATAATATTAGTCCTCAAAGAAAGCAGGTGTGTGAGAGCTTTTGTCCCACCTGTCTTTTTATGTTTACCAATTTGGAACAATTTATCCCATCTCTCAGCATATACATATGCTCTCACACACCAAGTTTACTCCGGTCCCTTTTGCTTCATCTGAATCTTTCAGATCTCTCCCTCTGATGAGAAATACTTCTGAGCAATAGAACATCTGGTGGTTTGCTAAGGTAGAACCACTGGGAAAATCTGAAAATCCCTTGGAGAATGTGCAACATCTGTTTGATAGGCAATGAAAAATAAGCTAGTAATAAGCTTGTTTTTTCAGCAAAAAACACAAAAATGCTTTCTGGAAATGTTATTGCATAAATAATGAGGATGGTGTTAGCAGGCTAGATAACCATGAGAAATGGATTTTGAAGGGTTTTGTGGCAAGAATGATAAGAATCGGCCTTATCTCAGGTCCGACTCTTTGTCTATCAAGCCAATATTGAGTGGCAGTAGCTTTTCAACAGGGATTTGGGCAGAAGCCAAGAACCTGCTACCTGAACCTTTTCAACTGGTGCTGTTAGGTAATGAACCTGGTACCACCTGCATGCAAAACATCTCCTCCAGTAATCAAATACTTTCCTCCAAAAATACTAATTGATGATTCAGACGTGTGCACTAGCACTTCATGATTTAGGATATCACACCCCCCAACTAGAGGTGTAAAACATACAGCCATGTACCAAGGTAACCTATTGCAATGTGTGTGTAACCATTTATTAAATGAGACATATTTTCCACTATATCAAACACCCACTTTCCCCTGGGAATTGCAAATTCAGTAAAATCATTCAACCTATATCTCATCCATTTTCTGAGGCAGTATTGTACTTAATACTTTCTCTTGCCTGGAGGTAACACTAGATTCCTTCATGCTCAGTTTGTGGGCTTTATCAAACCATCTGGTTGACCTCTTTTGAAAACAGGATGCTGCACAACAGAGAAGAAAGTAGATGGCCAGATGATTGTGACATCAGCTCCCAAGAGCCTCAACAGGCATGTTCAGGAATATTGGAAGTCTACATCATCTGGAGATTTACTTTCTGAGCATGCTGCTATATCAGTGGGGTCCTTGAACCTATTTATGTATACCTTGCTTTTCTAACAGCAAAAAGAGCACTCAAAGAGGCTTGAAAAACCAATCTGAAATACATTAAAAAAACATGTTGTTGTTGTTAGTTGCAAAGTCACATCCAACCCATTGTGACCCCATGGGCAACATTCCTCCAGGCCTTCCTGTCTGACCTGACCTTCGAATAACATATTTAGGTCCAGGAGGACCACATCTGCAAGCAGCAAATCTTCTCCTTCAAGGAGGGAGCAACCCCATTTCCATCCAGGCAGAACAAGCACTGCTAAAAGCATCTCAGCCTGTTGTTGTTGTTGTTGCTGTCTGGTATAAGCTCCAGGTCATCAGCCTACACCCAGTTTATTGTTGTCACTAGACACCAATTTATCATGTCCACAGCCTCACCTGCGGAGGGTAAAAAGGAGAAGCAGACGTATGCTGATGGCAACATGCTCCAAACCATTTGTATAGTGTTATTCATACTGAAGAGCCTGAGGGAAAAACCCAACCCGGGGAAATCCAGGCTGGAGAATCTACAGGGCCAAGCAATATTTACAAAGTATCACCCCCTGAAGTTATCCATCCATGTAGTAGCAGACAAGCACAATACAGCACCTTCCCACGTGCTCTAAGCTCATCCAATTGCTCCAGAATAATGTATTTTGTGATGGTATCAAAAGCCCTGAAAAGACCTGAAACAGGACTGCCATCTTCCTGTTTTTCTCCCAACATAGATCATCATACAGGAGTAACCAAACCCTGTCCTGAACCCTGACTGAAATGGATCCAGATAATCAACCTCATTCAATACTTTCCTTGCCTTCTCTTGTTTATTTTCTCTGCCAGAAATGGTGATTTCTTCTATGGTATAAAGCAGAAACAACTAGTCAAAGAAGCAGTCTAGGACAGGGCCTAAGAAATGACACATTTATAGATATCCAGCAGATACTGGGTAGCCATCTGTCAGAAGTGCTGTAATTGTATTCTGTATTTTAGATCCTAAATTAAGCAAGGGCTGCACTAGGTGACACCAAAGTTACCTTCCTTTTCTATGCTTATAACATCATTATCTTCCCAGCAAAGTGGTACCTATTTATCTACGTGTATTTGCATACTTTTGAACTGCTAGATTGGCAGAAGCTGGAGCAAAGCAACAGGAGCTCACCCCATCGTGCAGATTCGAACTGCAGACCTTTCGATCGACAAGCCCAGCAGCTCAGTGGTTTACACCACTGTGCCACCCACATCTCTACTTAGATGATAGGAGGACACCACCACACAAATCTTAGTTTCTAGGGAATGAAAATAACAAAAGCCATGTGACTTGGAAATTCTACCTCTGCTAGGAGAGGATGGAACAGTGTTGTGATGCTTCTACCAGGTGAATGTAGAAACCACTGATAGCTTTTTCTTCACATGACGCTGCCCTGCTAGAATTGGGCAACTCCACCATGTCAACCATGGTTTTTTGTTAAAGGAAAACAAAAATGTCTTGCAGGCATTGAAGAGAAATGTTTAGATCTATCACGAGTTTTTTTCCTCCTGTTTGGTTGTTTGTTCTGTTTATTTCTTGCAGGGAGCATTTTTTACGAGTGAGCATTCAAAAGTAACTCCTCACCTGCAATCTGAAGTGATGCAGAACCAAATGCAACCCTCTCCACATTCTGTATAAAGTGTCAATTGGCTGTTAAAAGTGCTTGAGTTTGGCTGAATCGTAACCTAAAAAACTCCCAATACCATTTCCCATGGAAGAGAAAAAAATACATGAGAAATGAGAGGAGGGAAGTAAATGCTCTCATAAATGCTGATTCTTTCCATTGTACTTTTTCAGTCATACAAGAAGTATAGGGAGCTGCTAGCTATTAGCATAGCAATTTAGCTAAGCACAACACTCTGCATGATGGTTATCTTGTCTGAATATAATTGGCTCATTAACCAAAACTCTATCAACTTTTTCTCAAATCAAAGTCAAGAGCAAGTGAAAATGAGGACTTTGACAGAAGTTAGGAGTTTGTATAAACTTGGCCAACTCACCCCATACAGCTGGTTGTATTTCAAGTTATGCTCTAAATCAGATGTCATCAGAAACACTCAATTTTTCAGTTGCATGCAGTGAATTCTAGCTCAGTATTATCTGCAATGATGGGTAACAGCTTTCTGTGAATTTTTCCCAGCTCTGCTTGGGCATGTGGATTGAACCAGAGCAAGCTTTTACACAGAGAACATATGTTACTACAGGCAGAACACTATCTGAAGATGGTTGAAGTATGAAAGGGAAACATCCACATACCTGCATTCCATCACTTGTATGCTTGTTTTATACATTACTGATTAATACCACTATGCATACAATATGGGACATAAATGAAGAATTAGGCCTTGAATTTATTTTATGCATTTTAGCAGCTGCTAAAATGGGTATTGATTTTCATTAGAAAAAGTCATGTAGACCTAAAATCTTTGATTGCTTCATAAGAAATAAAACATGGGCAGAATTAAAGCAACTGCTTTAAAAAAGTAAAGAAAGAAATAAAGAAAAGCAAGCAAACAGCAAGTTTGACTCTCCACATCTGCTAATTTGACTTAACTTTCAGTATTTGCACTTTATATGTGAAAGAATAGAAGTAGCATGAGCCTTTAAAAAACCCTCATTTTTCCAAGAGTTCCCTCCCCCTTGTTTCTGTTTTACATAAATTGCTTTTTTCCTTCTGATTTTCAAACTCTTAAGCTGTTCTAAAGCCAATTATCACCTCATCACTTTTTTGGCATGCACATTTTTCTCATAAGACTGCTGCATAATCTTTGTGGCATAATGTAAATGTAGAACTCTTGTTTTGATGTTCAGTATAGGACAATTACAAAGTTTATGAATGGTGAACTTCCAAATCTGTACAAAGAAACTTAACAGAAGTCAAACCAACCCCTCAACAACATTCTAAAAGACACAAGATGACTTTGTCCACTAAGGACTCATCTAGCCTTTCCAGTTTGCAGGGGTTAGTCGTTTTGCTTTTTCTTAGGACTAACCCCAGGACAGCCTAGTTACAAATTGTAAATGAAGATTTCCTGTGGTTTCGGTGTTGACTCCCTTTCTATAGAGAACTCACCAGGCTTTATACTGAAAACTAGAATGGATGGGGAAGGCCTCTGAAGATCTGAAACAGAGATCAGTACCCATGCAAATTAACAGAGGGAGGGAATAATTGGTCTCACTGACCCTGAACCAAATTGTTATGTTTTCAAGATTTCTTTTGCACTGGGACCCATGAGCACAACATGCAAATGAAATATACTGACTTATTTTGCATGAACTCTTCATGAACTGGAAGTGTATGTGGGGCTGCACCAGCCAGTTAGCTTTCCACTTGTGTCATGTACAGCACTCATGCTTAGCTCCCATGTGTGTATTTGGTGGAAGCATGAAGGGACCTACATATCTACTGACATAAATGCATAAGACCTCTCCATTTGGAGGGGGCTCCTGACTGGTCCATCATTTCACCTAATGTGGAAAGAATATAATTAGATGTCCAAGAGTAAAGGAAAGATGTATGTCAGTATGCATGTTGAGACCTGTGAACTCCTACTTGATGAGCATTCAGCAGGGTTAGGGTTAGACTTGCCCACAAACGGGGAGGTGCAGGATTCTTTGGTGTGACCCTGAAATGCTTTGAATGCACAGACACATTTGCGTGATGCTTCCTGTAGTAGGCATGAACCCATTCAGATGGGTTCCCATACTGCTTGTACAAATGGGATCTGGACTGATTCGGTATAACCAGAGTGAATAGATGTCCTAGTCATACATTTCTATTGACCTTAATATAGCTTTTGACTCCACAAATAGGAGACTATTGGGGGTGGGATGTTGGATTCAAACAAAGATCAGAGACTCCTGTATTTAAAGCTTTATATTCAGAAACCTACTTGAGGGACCAGACAGGTTCTAGTTAAGCTCTTTCAGAGCTAATTTCAATCTATAAAGGCATCTGACAAGGATGTAGATTAGTCCCTTAATTTTTATATGAATGATATAGCTGATTTCTTTGGTAACCGTAACTATCATATGGCCAAAAAATTAGATAGAACTGTAAATATACTGTTTTATGTAGATGATACAATTGTATTGTTGACAACTCAATCTGATTTAAGAAGATTACTAAGATGCTTTAGTTTATATTGTGTAGAAAAACTTGGTCATCAATCACATTAAATCCAAAGTCATGTTTTTTGGCAAAAAGGGGAAAAAATTACATGAATGGTTTATACATGAAAAAGAGTTATAGCAAATAAATGATTATTGTTACTTTGGCAAAACTATCTCAGCTACAGGATCTTGGGCACTGCAAATAGAGAAGTGAATTAAAAGCAGCTGCTGGTTTACAATCTCTAAACAAGCTATAGAATTTCACATTCCCTGGGATATTATGCCCAATTCCAAATATATTCAGGGAAAGGTGTTTCCAGGTGTAAAAGATGTTAAAAAGAAAAAAGCATTTTCTATGTGTGATCTTAGGAGTTTCAAAACCTATGCTATCCTACAGCAGAAGGATTTCTGGTTCAATATATGTTAGAATGGTAAATTAGTGGTGTATAGTCAGATGCTGGAAAATAGGCTTCCAAAGATCTGCCTAGAGAAACAGAAGGCAATTTTGTATGAACAGTTCTGGCTCCAAAAATTTACAAAATTACTCCCAGATGTTGGATTCTCCATACAGACACTAAATCCATGGGGAAAGGACGTCAGAAGGATTTTTAACCTGCCATCACATCCTCTAAAATAGGTAAATGGCTAGCAGAAACAAAACATCAACATCATTATGAAAAATATTTGGCATACCTTATGACACCGGATCAATGGAAACTTTTACCAGACTACATTTTGAACAAATAAAATCAATGGTGAAACAGATTTTATGGCATTCTAGTTCAAAATAGATTGTCCCTCTGTCAGATGTGGAAGATTTGATCCTTTACCTACTATATTGCCAGTTATATACCAACATTAGAAAATATTTATTTCTTCCAAAAGAAAATGAAATACTGGGAAGACAAAGCAAAGTTGAGTTTCTGCTTCAAGGCACAAATCGACACGTTACAGAAATGCTGTCTTGATTGCAGTAAAGGCTGCCAGATGCATGGAGAAGTGTGTGGAGTGTATCACAGGAAATATGATGGTTGGAGACCATGATTGTGGCCTGACAGCCCTACCGAAACTGGGATTAGCTTATTCTATCTGTATGCATCTGAGTAATATGAACTTGTTTCAAGTGAGTTTTGCATATTCATTTGAATTAATTTATGTATGTAGATAGAGTGCTTCTATCATCTATTGTATGTGCTTTTTGTTTATGTTTTATTGTTTAAAACATTGTCGGCCATCCTGAGATGCCGAGATATGAGGGGACGGCATATAAAAGTTTTAAATAAGAAAATATTTATTTATTTATTTTAACATAAACAAGTGCATAGAAAGAATATGAAACAAAGCAAACTAAAATGAACAAAGCAGACTAAAATGAATGTGATTTTTTAATTCTGTCATGGTCTAAGGACTTGTTCAATATACAATAAATAGAAATACTGTTGGATTTGCTACTGTGGCCCATATTCATCTGACTTTTAAGGTTCAACTCCAACACTTTGAATTGGATATGGAAATGGATTGGATATCAAGCTGAAGAAACACTGACATTCTCAGCAACTTTCCTTCCCGCCAGAGCTCAGTGTGACAAATCTGTTTCTTTCTCTCCCTGCTACCACATACACCAATTATTCACACAAGTTACCCCTGAGGTAAGTTAGGTTGAAATAGTATGACTGGGGCAATGTTATGCGCTTCATGACTGAACAGGTATTTTGAGCCCAGATAAACTGAGTCCTAAGCCTGATTTTCCATTAACTTTCATCATACCGGCTCATCTTTCTAAGTTTGAATATCCCTTCTAATATTCCTTAACTTTTATGCTTTGACCATCTAACCTTTCTTGCTGCCTCTATCTGAAGCTTTTGAAAGGTGTTATAAATATGAATTTTTATGATTAATAAATGAATAATAAATATAAATCAACAGTCACATTTTGTTTTGTTTTTGCTTTGTTGGGGTTATGAAAGCTATTTATCATTTTGTTATTTATTGCCTTAATTGTTGCAATTATTACTGTTTTATTGTAATTGTCATTATTGTCATTATTATTGTTTTAATTGTAAGTCATCCTGGGATGTTTTTTCATATTGGGTGGGGTAAAAATGTTTTATATAAAATAAAAATAAAATAAAATAAATATATTCCACTTAATCAGGAATATAGCTTTAATAACTAAACAGCTTGGCACAGATTTGAAATTACAATATTGTACAGAATTCTATTTGCAAATAAATAAATAACTAATAGAAACATTCATCTCAGTTCTTTTACTGACCTCTAGTGATTAGCTGTGGGAATTATTTTCAAGTGATAAGTTTTTATTACCTTCTCAGTAGCCATGGCAACATTGTCCCACCTCAACAGCTCTGGGAAGCACTAATTCTCCAAAGTATCCTTTTCAAATGACACTTCTTACTTCATTCACTTCTTTTCATCCTTAAAGGCTAATTTAAACGTTTCACAAGTTCAGCTTGCTCTAATATTGTATCTTGATCATTAAGTGCAAGATAGCTGAACCCACTTTCAACATTTCTCTTCTGCATGAGGAAAGCGGAGGCATAAGGTTAACCCACTAAAGCAATCATTTGCATTGTATTGACATCAAAGATGACAAGAAATCCACATCCTGCATGGCATGAAATGAACTCAGCAAAGTAGCCACTCTTCAAAAACTATTGTTTTACACAATCACTCATCTATATGCTGATTAATAACCACAGGAGAATTCACTTCTGAATCTTAAGTACCATTCTCCACTGGAATTGAAGTGTAATTTCTTCTAGGACATGTCAGGTGTATGCACCAAAAACAACATGTATCCCTGTGATAAGTTAGGATGTCTCTCTCCACCTCTGACCATGAGAGGTTGGCCAGGCCCTGGAACACACATTTTCTGGTAGGTGTGGACAACATTTATTTTCTCGCGAATCTCAGTGTGGCCTTGGCCATTCCTGCTGAGGCCCCACATTGCTGAAATTCAGCACTGTGGCAGCAAAATGTGGTAGGGAACTGCTATGATGACTCAAAAATGCCAAATTTAGTTTGTTTTCAAGGTAGCTATGGCCTATTTGAGTCTCTGTAGTGTTTTGCCATTGGATTCGTCTATGTATACCACTTGCTGGGCAACTTGTATAGAAAGATGCCATTGAACTGATATCCTGTTTATAGGAACTTGTGAGCAGTTGGTTCACCAGGGTGTGAACAGAATGCTGGAATAGATAGACCTTGCAGGACTTTTGTTATGCACTTAATTTTGGTGACTCCCATGGTGTTGCTTGGCATATATACCCTCTCTGTCTAGATAGCCTGTTGCCCATAGAAGCCAATAGACCCTCTGCTTGCAGTTTGTTCTCTCTCCACCTCACTGTTGCCCAAAAAGAACTTTTTTTCCCCTCTATATGTTTTTCCCTTTAGTTTTAGTTGTATTATGCCAGCCATTGTATGGTTTTATAATTTTGTAAACTACCTGAAAAGCTTTAGCTATTGAATGGTTCAGAAATATTTTGCATGTGTGCATATTAAAATACATGCATGTATGGGAAATAGTTTTTGCATGTGTGTATAAAATCTTAGCACTTTTTGTTTTTGTTTATTTAATGGGGAGATCTCAGCCATAAGGAAAAATGAAAAGTGGAACAGCAGCAGACCTTGGTAAATCAAGAGCATGAAAATCTCATTATTCAAGTAGTCAGTAACACAAATAAAAATTTATGTATTATCAACTTGAATGATATGTTCTTGATCTCTTTAACTTGGGAGGAAAGATTAAATAGCCAGCTGCATATCCCTTGGGAGGGAACCCTAACAGCCACAACTGAAATGACCTTCTTTCTAACTCTCCAAATAAACTGGACACTTACACTTGAAGGTTTTAAAAATCAACACCTGTGGAAATTTTTCCCATTCTTCCTGCAAAAGAACCTTCACTGTATGAGGGTACAGATTCTGAAGCCAGTAGAGGAAGGAGAATTGGAATTTGCAGCTTAAATGCCAAGACCAGAGGCCTCAGAGAACAGCCAGGTGATTGTTGAGAATCAGTTTCAAATACTATGGAAAAGCCTAATAAGCATGCTAATAAAGATGAGAGTACACCACACATCAATAATCTCAGGGTCTTGTAAGAGATAAAGTGAGTAGATTCCTAAAATGTCTCAGATGCTCTGAGCAATTGGCATGAAGTAGAACAATCCACCTTGAAGATGTAACTTGCTCATTTCTGTTTGAGAAGGGGAAGAGATATCCAGTTTGGAATCAAGTTCTCATCTTTGAACCACATTTCTTTAATAGCTAGTGTTTTAACTTTGCTGGTTTCTGATGTTGTTTACATCTGCAACACATTTTTTTCCAACTGACTTTGGAACTGTGCTCTATCTCTCCTGGCTAAACTTGGACTGTTTTCATCCGAGCCTTTGACCCAGATCTGCTGACTTGCCCCAAGCCTCTGGCCCATAGTGAGCTCCAGACTTGCTGTTCTGCCCTTCCTTGATGTTACCCTCAGCCTAGTCCTCACACCAGGGGACAATTTATCTGATCCCTACTATTTCCAGTGGCATTCCCTCTATCCAGATTAGAAGGTTTCCCAAACCAAAGTGTTTGTTTGTTTGTTTAAAGCTTTTCTATCCCATCCTATTACAAAAAGTCTCAGGATGGTTATACATTAAAATATAAATAAGCACGGCATCGCATCTTCAGTAAAACCCTAAGTAAAACAGCAATTAAACTTTAAAATACTGGGAAAATAAAAAGGGTTTTGGCCTGCACCAAAAGAATAAAGTGTCAGCACCAGGTGCACCTCTTCTTCCAAACTAAGTTTCATCATTATCCAGTCCAAAACTGTTTCAAGCAGCTAGTCAGAATTTTCATAGGCTTCTGCTATGAGCAGGTAGTAAACAAAGGTAGAATTCCACAGATCGGTGACACGGCAGCCCAAATATCTGTAGGGATTTCCCCAGCAGTTTCCAAATGGGAACTGTGCAGTTTCTCATAGTCCAGTGGCTGCAGGCAGAGCAGCGCCAGCTTCTGTGGTCTGATGTCAAGATGTTATGTAAATGTTGAGGTAGAACTGCCACAGAATATATGGCCCAAAGCTGAACTGAAAGACAGCAAAGGAGATAAAATGTTGGTCCATACTCGTATCTAAGCTCTTAGTTCAGCCCTAAAAATAACTGGAAGAATAATATTTGGTGGCAATGTTGCTGTTCTATTGCAGAACAGCTTCCTCATGAAAGGAGACACATTCAATATTAGATCTGAAAATGCTGTCTGTTGTGATACCCTGTAAAAATAATACACCATCTGAATTGTGTGCATATTCCAAGTCATTAGCAGCAGAAAACAAGGAAAACATGCTTAAAGCCAAGTTAAATATTTATTAATGAATTAAGGCAATGTAATTAGCATGAGATTAGGAGATACTTGAAATATGATTAATAGTTAATTAGTTTAACTCTCATGGGAAATCATTGTTTCTGTAAACTTCGTAAAGCTGATGATGAAAGTAGCTTTGCTGTGAATGAGAGGTAGGAGTGTAAATAAAGCTTGTAAATGCTTGGCAGAAATCTGAAATCTCATGATGGAATGTTGTCAATGGAAAGATGGTAGATTCTCCAGGTCTGAGATAACTGCACAATAGGAAGCAGCTACTAGCATCTCTGAATGCCAAAACAGAAATGGATTGCTAACCCTAAATCCCAACGCTCACTGCCTCTGGCTAATAAACATTCATCAGGAATGTTTTGTGAGGAAAATAAGTATACCTCCAGTCTTGTGTTCTTTGGGGTGTGTGTATGTGTGTGTATCCCATTACTGTTCTGTGTACAGCCTTAATCTAAGTTCCATTCTATGTACCTCGTTGTGTTCTTGGACACACATGCACACCTACCACCTCTGCATTTGCCAGCTTGCATTCTGTGTATCATGTTGCTTTTTGTTGGAGACCATTTACATTAGGCAGAAGAATTAAATACAAATATTATGCACTGGTTTTCTTTCATATGTAGTCGGTGGCACATGCTTTTCCTCCCAAGCCTCCTTCATCTTATCCACCAACAGAGCACAGACTGATGTTGTAGCCACAAGAATGTTCCCTTCACATGGCAGTCAACATGGACACCCTTCTGTCTCACCACAGCTTCAAGGGAACCATAGTGATAGGCATGGTGTCCCTGATTTCAACATACATGTCTGGTTTCACATTGGCAGCCTGACCAGATATCCTAAACCTGCATTAATCCTAGGTGCTTGACTGTGGGAATTGCCTTCCCCAAGAGGGCAGTGCTGCAGCGAAGCTGATGGTTTGCAGAAAGAGCTTCAGGACCACCAAGGTAATGAAAGGACATCCCACTGATGTTACACAGTAGCCTTAGCATGTCAAAGTTCCTTTGACTTGTGCACCTTCATTCTCTGTTTGCTCTGCTCCATCCGTCTATGTGGAATTTGTCTTATTCCCTTATCTTGGCACATAGAGTGTGTTGTTCTACAACTTTACCTGTTTCTTCAGTAGCAGCCAGCTGCCCTTCAACTAGTGCTGGGAGTAGCCTGTGATCCCCAACATAGGTCAACAAAGTGGCAGGCAATGGCACATTGTGGTGCAGTGGTCTTCCTTCCTGCAAAATCCATGAGGAGTTGGTGAGAGCTCACAAGCACACTTTTAAATACTGTCCTTATATTCTCCTTGACTTCATTTTCTGACATCCAGGGAGGACTGGCTTATGATGGTAAAGGACTCAGCAGCACCTGCATTATACTGCTGGTTTCTGATGGATGAACTCCAGCAGTTAGGTGAACCCAGTGGATGCCACAGACTATTGGTTTGTCACCCAGGATGGCTAACAAGGATTGGTGGCAGCTCTCCAGGGTTTTAGGCTGGAGTTTTCATTTGCTAATTGTATCTGAAGAAGCTGACAGGTGAACACAGGACCCTCTGCATGCAGAGTATGCCAAAAGCATTTGAAATTAAGCCAAAAGCTTCATAAAATTAGTTTTAGAGCAGCACTTGTCTGCTCCTTGGTTATATGCTTAGGCAGGGCCCAGGGAGACATAAGAGGGTCACTGATACCTTGAGCTATCCCTCAGCCCAACCTGTCTTGCAGGGTTGTTGTGAGGACAAAGGGAGAAGGAGAAGAGCGATGCCCTCAACTTTTTGCGGGAGAGTCAGGCTAACAGGAAAATACTGGAGCCCTCTTAAATCCTCTCACCATTTTTTTTCCTACTGTGCCTTTCACTTCAGAGAGTTTCCTCCTCCCCATCCATCCTTTATAACTTAGATGAGAAACAATAGCTTGGCAGCAATTACTGAGCATCAGTAAGTTACTGAGACATTTCCAGCTTCTTCCTGTGTACCAGTATTTATTCATCATGCTAGTACATGTGAGTTTTTTAAATTGATCTCCACTTATCACCCATTGGTATAGTGCTATTTTTCCCCCAAGGTGTGACTCCCTTGTGAAATAATTAAATCCCAAGTATGCTCTGTTCTCTGGAAGCCACTATGGAGTGGCTTCCAGAGAACAGAGAACTTCAGTTGAAGGTTACATCCCATGTATAGTGATATGTCTATTTAGACAAGCCAGATATATTGTAAGAATAAAGACTGTCATTAAGCTTGCAGCTTATGCCATCTAATATTGTGTGAATAAATTTTATTTCCTAAGATTATGGAATAGCCAAGAGTATAATAAATTACCTATTTAAGCCCTTTGAGAATTTTTGAATAATTTACCAAAACGAATTGATTCTAGCAGGAAAGCTGCTAATTTGCATCAGTGGGGTGGGCTTTTCTTAGCATGATGAATTTAATTTCATTTTCCTTTTTTGCATGGATTCTCTGCAGCAATTCATCAATGCTTGAATTAAATAGCAACCGTGTTTTAAGTGAAGAGTCACATATCTTATATGAATGAAAGGAAGTAAAGGGATTGAAGAGTAAAATACTCTGGGTGTGAAGATTCAAGGACGAAAAGCAAACAATCACAGTGAGGGTTATTATTGCAGCTTCTAAATGTGATTTGGGTGTCTGGGGGCCTACTGCCCTGGAAGAGAAACCAGACCAGAATTACAGTAATGATTGCTACATCATGAAGGCACTCTGCAGGTACAATAGGTGCAAAGACGTCAAATTGTCATCCTCTCTCCAGCATCCTACCATCACTGCTGAGACCATTGCAGGATAGAAAGAGCAAAACAAAACAAAGCAAGCTACAGACATTCCATTGTGCTTTGACCCAGTCCTGTGACCTGTCAGACTTTGTAACTTAGAATCCATGACTGTTTGTTTGTTTGTTTTCACCTCCATTCCAATCCTCTTCCTCTTGTTGTTATACATGTTGACATACAGGAGGTCTTCATGCCAGTCTTCAGGACACCCAGAAGGAAGGTCCAAAGATGCAAGCAGCTGCACTGATGCATGCCAATTTACCAGTTCTAGCAATTGTCATCTCTACTAGCAGCAGGTCTTTTGTAAAATGAATGGGGCTTCATTGCCTATTCAGGACCAAACCACTAAACAATATAGATTTACAGCACCAAATCCAGAAAGTTCAGGGATTTTTGAGCATCCCTGTTAATCAAACAAAGCATCTTCCTCAGCCGTGGCTTCCATAATACCACACTCTTCATGTTATAAGCCTGAGGGCAAGGAATGCCTTCTTGATGATCTTTGACATTCTCTTGCCTTTTAAAATATGTTATCATTTCTGGTTCCTGACTTCTAGCAGAGCACAGCAAGCTGCCCCCACTGCTCTACAGTCCCTGGATATAAGCAGCCAAGCTCCCAGGGAGCAAGCAAACAGGAGTTTGGCAAAGGAGTTATGGACAGAAGGAGGCAGAGGCAAAGCACAGACAGACATTTTGCTTCTTGCATTTCCTTTTCTTTGGGATGGTTTCAGTTGCTGCTTCCTATACAATATTGCAAATCTGTGTCCATTGTTCTTCAGGCAATCTGTCTATAAGATCTAATTCCTTGAATTTATATGTCACCTTGACTGTATATTTAGTGCTTTGTACTGTCCATGGGGTTTTCATGGCAAAGATATTCTGCCATTCCAGTGGATCGTTTTTGTCACAGCATTCTGCTATGAGATAGTTTGTCTTGGGTGCCCTTTCACAACACAGCTTCATTGTGCTAAAGAACCAATCAACTGACCATAAATAGAGGAGCCTCTGAGATATGGTATGAAATATGGCAAAATTCAGAGAGGGCAAAATTCTGATTCATAATGAAATGATTCTCATACTTTTTGCCAAAATATTGGCTTTAACACATCTGGATCTGAGTTTCTGTTCATGATATGATCTAGTAATAACATATTTACTTAATCAATTTGTCAACACAGAGTTAATGTATAAACCTTATTTATTGAAGGAAAAATAAACACTAAAATTCTCATCCTTGTTTCCCTTAAACCCCTTGAGATTATACATTAAGAGGTTCACACGGCAGAACGCATAATGAAATGAGGTTGCGACCAAGATGCAGAGGGAGTTTTACTGTTCATTTCAGTGAAGTGTGTGAATGGCACCCAAATGGTTAATGATTCTGATTAAAAAAAAAAAATCATTACAGTTAACAACTACTGAAATTTTACTTTCAGTATCTTGGCAGTCAGAATTGCATAAATAAAGCAACAATCTTTCTAAATGACATGTTTCTCATTATGGCAACCTGTAGGACTTCTACTTTGGTACATTTTGTTCTACTGTAGCCCAGATCAAGTAGTCATTAGCATGGTGTTATACTGCCACAAGTCAGAAAGTTAATCAGAAATCTAAGTTTGAGGCTTACCATCGGAAACTTATGATGAGAATCTGCACTCTGTCCTTTCATCCAGCACAGGATACTGTAATTAGATGCCATGAAACAGCAGTTTCACATTATTTCATGATGCTAATAAAGCTATTGCTTACTTTTAACAACTCTGTCACTTCATTAAACAATTGTTTAATGCAACAGCATATACGTGAAGCTAAAGAAGGTTCAATCTAATGTAAAAGTGAAATCTCACATTGTGTCTCTCTCTTACCACCACCCCTACTCTTTAGGCATCCCATGAGTCTGCTCGTGGAGGTCTGTAACCATCTGCAGCAGACCTGGGGTTATGGAGGTGAAGGGGTGCATACAGAAGAAATAATTCCTTTTTGCTGGTGGTTGCTGTTTCACCAATGGAATATACCATTCTGTTCTATGTATTAAATGCACAACTCAGCAGACACAAAGGAAAGCTTGTTGGAGTTGCCTGATAGAGGAACACTGAGCTGGAAAGAGTGGAGGGAATTGTTAGACACATAAAATTTCAGGGGCCCCGTCCAACAGCACATAAATCTGCATAAATTGTGCATATACTAAAGTATATAGATTCATAATTTTAGAAATAATGACTGGGATTTATTTCAAGTCCACATATTGAACAGATTTGCCTTACTGAACAAAATGACCATGAACCAGAACTGTGGATGGAAACCAGTTATTAGAGAAGAATGCAGGGAGATGATTTATGTAACAAAAACAAAGAAAATGCTAGATGGATGACAGAAGAAACAGAATTGCTAAGGACAAGAGAGAGGCAAAAACAAATGGTAACAGATATTGAATCGAAATACTCCTCAGGAACTATCACATAGGGACAGAAAGACTATTACAATTATCTATTACCTATTGGAAAAAGAGCAGCAGCAACACAAAAGTGGAAAAGAAAGAAGATGCCTTCCAGCAGATCCAAGAAATCTAATTCAAACCTACGTTAGGAATACTGGAAGTGCTATACTGTTCCTATTCAGACAAAGTGACTTGAATTTAAAAAGGAGTAAGTGGATAGAATATAAGAAAGAAGAATACAGAAATGATCAATGGATAACAGACTTCTTCCAAGAGGAATCTTATGAGGAAGAACCAACAATATTAGAAAGTGTAGTGAAAGCTGCTCTGAAAGGACTTGGAAGGAATAAAGCACCTCAAATGGAAAAGTACCAATAAAACAATTCCGTGCTGCATAGACTGAATCAGTCCAAATCCTAAAATGAATATGCAACAATTAAGGAAAAGAAAACAATGGCGCACAGATTAGAAACATTCAGTATATCTTCCGCTACCAAATTCTAAGGAGTGCAGTAACTATGGAACCATTGCCCTAATTTTCCATACAAGCAAAGTGATGTTCAATGAATATAAATAATATTACCATATATATTTATTTATTCAATTCATATGCTGCCTGACTATAGGCTTTCTGGGTAGCTTACATGATCATAAACATAATAGACAGTACAATAAACAATACAACTCACAATTACAAAAGGACCAGTAACAATAACAGTCCATAAATAAACTACTAAAATTAAATAAGACAAAATGAACAAGATAAAATAGCAAAACAAATAAAATGTATATTATATAAAACTCCAAAAATAAAATGTGGACCACTTAAAATTTAAGTTGCATCAATATCTAGCATTTTAAAAATATGATGGCAGTAGCATTTAATATAAAATCTTAAACATTAAAAGTCAACAATTAATTATTAAAATAACAATGGGGCATATGTGTCTTAAGTTGGCATCTAAAAGTCAGAAGAGTAGGTGTCAACTGGACCTCCAGTGGAATCAAATTCCAGAGTTGGGCTTCTGTACTTGAAAAGCCCCCCTCCTTGCAATCTCCTCCCTCACCCTGTTAGGGGGCAGAATACAGAGGGCGGCTTCAGATGAGGACAGCAGTGATCAGGCTGGGGCATATGAAGAAAGGCACTCCTCAGATAACCTGACTGCAAACCATTTAGAGCATTGTATGTTGTTGTGAGCACTTTGAGTTGGCCCAGATGACAACCAGCAGCCAATGTAGCCTGCGTAAGACCGATGCGATGTGCTCATGAATGCCAGTCCTTGGCAATAGGGGTACTGCCCTATTTTGGGCAAGTTGCAAGATCCAGACCATTTTCAAAGGCAGCCATACACAGAGCACAGTGCAGTAATTCAAGCAAGAGGTTGTGGATAAGAGTGGCAAGGCTCTCCCCTTCCAAGTAGGGACACAGTTGATAGATCAGCCAAAGCTGGAAAAAAGCACTCCTGGAACCCAAGTTTGTTTGGGCAACGAGTGACAACTCAGGATCCAGGAGTACTCTAAGGCTGCAAACTTTATCCTTTAAGGGGAGCACAACTCTATCCAGAATAGGTGGAAAACCTCCTAGGGCAGGATTCTTAATGAGTGCTGCAATCTCCACAGTTTTCAAAATGGAAGGCACCACTCCCTCTCTAAAAGAAGCATTAACAGCCTCCTGGACCCAGACTTCAGTACCCTCTAGGGATTGCCTGACCAACCAAGAAGGGCAAGGATCGAGTGTGCAGGTCATAGACCAAACATGTCCAAGTACTCTGTCCACATCCTCAGCCCGCAAGAGCTGAAACTCATCCAGTGGAAAGGAACAAGACAGTGCACAGGATACATCCGGTGCTGAAACTGGAATAACTGTGGGGTATAAATTGCTATGGATCTGAGTGATTTTATCCTCAAAGGGCTATGCAAATTCCTCACAGTGGGTGTCCAAGGTTTAACCAGATCTTCCTTGAGGCTAGGATGTAGAAGGTGTTGGAATTGCAATAATAAAAGTTATAAGTTTTATACTTTAGAATATAGAAAACTGCCTATTTCCCTTCCTCCACCCTCTTGGCAAAACACGGTCAAATTCAGAGCACAGCTGGGGGGGGGGGGTGATACAGCGCTACTAGTGCAAATATTCAAATACTAGGAAAGCTCACCATTGACTTCCTGTAATGTTCTACCTCTGACTGTAAAAAGCAAACATTGAAACCTGTTAAATTCTGTAACTCCTGATTGTTTCGTCTTGATGCAGCATGATGTTTTTCCTGATGTCTGGAATGTTTCTGCATTTTCCTTTTGTGCTCCTATTGTTCAAGATCTCATTCTCCCTCCCTGCAAAAAAGCATACGTGACTGGTACTTCATAGAACATTCTGCAGATGTCCTCTTTCCTTGTACCAGTCTGAACAGTTGTAATTTAGGGATTCCTGTTACTGTAACTAAACTGTTGAATGTTTGATTGTATGCTTCCATTGAATCCAGATATTCATTCCAAGCAGGTCTGACACCTTGACAAAGGCCCTAGACTACCTGGAAAAGCCTGCTGGGCAACACAATGAGGATGCATTGCTGGCAGAATGGAAATTTCTCTTTGCCTCCTTCACCAACCATGGATTAGGCTTGATAATGAGAACTAAGGTGTGTTTGGTCAGGTTCTTTCCAAGTTCTCTTCTACCTGAGAAGCCATCTTTCCTCTTGCTTCATTTCCCTCAGCTTTGGCATATACAAAGAAGCCAGTTGGGCTCTGTGAGAAAGGGTGAGAGAGGGTGTTTGGGGGTGATCATGTCAATTACCCAGGACATCTCTGTATTCCTCCAGTGACCTGATCGTCCACAGGCATGCTTACCGAGCCACTTGGAAAATCCGTCAGAGCTACCTGGAATCCACTGGGATCTGTCTGCCTCTGGAAACAGACCAAATTAATTGGTCCCACATCCCTGCAGAGGGAGAAAGAGGCCATTAACTCAAACTTCAGGAGGAAGTCATCTGACCATGACAGAGAAAAGATGTTAACCCCTCAATTTCCAGGTTAACATCCTCCTGCCCAGCCGAGAAAATCAGGTCTAGATTTATTTATTTATTTATTTATTTATTTATTATTTATTTATTTATTAAAACATTTTTATGCCACCCCATTCGCCGAAGCCTCGGGGCGGCTTACAACAATAAATTAAAACATCATAAATAACATTTTAAAATACAAATATACGATATAAAATAAGCCGCCCTGGCCAGATAAAATTCAATAATATTAACATTTAAAATGCTGCTTAAATAAAAAGGTCTTTGCCTGGCACCGAAAAACAAATAACAACGGCGCCAGGCAGACCTCTCTGGGGAGCGCATTCCATAACTTAGGTGCCACCACTGAGAAAGCCCTCCTCCGAGTAACCACCCTCCTAACTTCTTTCACTGAGGGCTCCCGGAGAAGGGCCTCTCCTGCCAATCTCAGGGGGCGGCTGGGTGTATATGGATGTAAGCGTTCCTTTAGATATCCAGGACCCAAGCCGTTTAGGGCTTTATAGGTCATCACCAACACCTTGAATTGGGTCTGGACTTCAATGGGAAGCCAGTGAAGCTGACAGAGAACTGGAGTCATGTGAACATGATGTCCAGTCCCTGTCAGCAGCCTGGCAGCTTTATTTTGAACCAATTGATTGTGACCTTTTATAAAGTAAATTTATAAAGATTGTGACCTTTGGATAAAGTAGCCACCACATGGAGGCTGCTGGGATGCAGGGTGAATAGTATGTCAGCATGATCCCTAATCTGTCTTGATTGCCCAACGTAAGGTAAAGACACCCCAAGTCTGCACTCAAGTGAACAGGAAGCCTCATGAGAGAGAAAGAATCATGAACAATGACCACACTGGCTCTTCGGCCCTCAAGGTGATTCCAGAACTGCACCAAGTATCCAGGCTGCACATATACCTGCCTCTCCCTCGAGCTCCCACCATTTGAGGATGGATGGAAAAGCTGCAGGGAAGAGCGGTAGCAGCATTTGTAGAGGTTGGCGGGGGGGAGGGGGGAGAGTCCAGAAAGTCCCACAGTCTAGCAATATGGGTGGCTGGAGTCAGTCATCTGTATTCTTGCTGATATATGGAGCAAGAAGCACTTGACAGCTAACACAGGCTGCAAGTTGATTCCTTCACTTTGCAAGAACCCGACAGGTTAAAGCTAGATAACTCCTTGGCAAAGCAAGATCAAACTTTAGAGAAAGGTGCTGTTTCCATACATTCCATAAAATGAGTTTTTGGTGTGTTCTAGTAGCCAATGTCTATTTATATTCTTTTAATAAGAATATATATTCTTATTTAAAGTATTTATATGCTACCAATTCCACCAACGGCATCCCTAGGCGACTCACAATACTGAAATAGCACATCCTAAAACTCATAAAATAAGCTTTTGTGGTGGAGGAAGAGCTGGTGTCTTTTGAAGGTTGGCTTTGCTTTTTTTTGGGTGGGGGGGGTATTCTGAAAATGAATTTTTTGGACAAATAACATATACATTTCAAAAACAAACTCTGTTAGTTTCCTACAAAACCTACTTTGAAGGCATTTGGGGAAAAATGGGTTCAGTGTGTGGGAAGTGCCCTTAGCAGGAAAATCTTAACATGGAGGGATGGCCTCAGGCTGCAGGTATGAAAAACGCAAAGGCACAATATGAAGAATGCTTTCCCCCAGAAGGGGAAAACAAAACCAGAATGATGTTTTAGGAGATACCCACTCAGTTCAACATACCAAAGGAATATGATTCTTTCATAGAAGAATTGTATAAAGTCTATGTTTTATAGACTAAGCAAATCTGTGGATCTCAAGAGGCTATGGATGGTTCTGGAAAAATTGATGTTCAGCAACACTTGATTGTCCTGATGCATAGTGGACAAGGAGCTATTGTGAATACAGAAAATGGAGAAACAGAACAGTTTCCTACAGGCAAAGGCATCAAATTAGGGTTTCTTTGATCTCCCTGTCTGTTCAATCTTCATGAAAATAAATCATAATGAACACTGGATCAGGGGAAGAAGGAATGAAAATTGGGGAAGATAATTTAAGATATGCAGATGATACCATAGTAATGGCAGAAAGCAGCAATGGAAATGTAAGAAGAAAGTACAAAAGCAGAACTGCAGGTGAACATTAAGAAAATTAAGATTTTTAAGAAAACAAAAATCAAAAGAACTCTAATGTCAACAATGAGTAAATTGAAATTGTGTGAAATTTTGCACACCTTTGCTCAGTGATCATTTCAAACAAAGACTGAAATTAGGGAAGAGTGTGACCTGAAAGAACAGCAATGAAAGGGATTTAAACAGTTAATCAAGTGTAAGGATGTTTCACTGGAGACCAAGGACACCATCATCTACACTATCTGATTCCCAATCAATAAATATGGAGTTGTTTGGAACATGGTACTGAAGGAGAGTTTTGTAAAACTCCAGACTGACTGGAAGATTAAATATTAATTAGGCCAAAACTTGCCCTGGAAGCAAAAATGATAAACAGAAGTGGTCATACTGCAGGCATATCATGAGAAGACAATGGAAAAACAATAATGCTAGAGAAAGAGGAAGGGAATAGAACAAGGAGACTGCCAAATTTGAGATGGATGTATTCTAGAAAGGAATCCACAGTCTTGAGTTTACAAAACCAAAGAAGGGCTGTGAAGGACAGCACACTTTGAAGGACTTCCCTAGTGTCACCATATGTTGGAGAAATCTTGATAGAACATAACCACAACATTGGAGATCTCTTCAATTTTTGTATAGGTTGCTGTTTCCCCCCATGCAAAACAGAAAGTGACTCTAAGGAAATCCTTTCATTACTTTCCCATTTTCCTCCCCCCCACTTGTCATCTCCCCAACCTGCGCAGTGAACTAGAAATTAATTAAAAGCTACTTCCATCTGCCTCCATTACTCCCTTATCCTTTGGGGAAAATGTTTGCCATGGTTTTTTCAAGATAAAGCATATGTACTCAGAAATAAGTCAAATTATCTTCACTACTGCAGACATATGATAAAGTCAGCATTGGAGAGGTGCTACATTTCCTTTCCAGAAATTGCTTTTGGTTGAAGGAGAATGGGGCACTGATTTCCATGGGAATCCCATGACTTAACCCATGGGAGATGGAAAGACTGCATCTCTCATTCTCCTTTTTCTAAAAGAATATATTTAAAATGCATCATAGAATAAAAAGAAACAACACAATGTACTGATACACGTCTCTCTCTCTGTTTCTCTCTCTCTCAAAAAGAAACAAACAAATCAAACTCCACACCTCATGCACCCCTCCACCGGAACTATGCTTGTATATTTTTTCCTTCATTTTTTCCCTTCATTTCCTTCATTTGTTCTTTGCCTCTGGTTCTAACTTTACTTTTTCAGTACGCTGCTCATGACATGCCCACCATGTGGACGTCCAGCCTATCCTTGAACACCCGCACCGATGGATCCTCAACAACCTCTCGTGGAAGCCTATTCCACACCCTCAGGGTCCTGACTGTCAGGAAGTGCTTCCTGGCATCCAAATGGAACCTTGGCTCCCTGAGCTTTGCAGCAGGGGAGAACAGGTCTCTACCCATCTCCATGTGACATCCCCTCACATACCTGTATGTCGCCAACAAATCCCCTCTGAGTCCCCTCTTCTCCAGGCTGAAGAGACCCAGTTCCCTCATCTCACCTAATATGGCATCCCCTGCAAACAGGCCACCAACCTTGTAGCCCTACGCTGCGCTGACTCCAACCTGGCTATATCCTTTCTGTAATGAGGGGCCCAAAACTGAACACAATACTCCAGTTGTGAGTGCACCAGAGTCGCGTAGAGTGGTAGTAATACCTCTCCTGATCTAGAAGCCACACTTCTGGCTATGCAACCAAGGGTGGTGTTCGCCCTCTTGACCACCGCATCACACTGCTGACTCATGTTTAGCCTGCAGTTAACCAGTAACCCGAGGTCCCTTTCACAAGTGCTGCTCTTCAGCCACTTGTCACCTAACCTGTACTTATGACACCTATTCCTATACCCCAAGTGCAAGACCTTGCACTTATCCACATTGAACGCCATCCTGTTGTCTCCCGCCCACTTCCATAGTCTGTCCAGATCCTTTTGGATCTGGAGTACCTGCTCCTCAGTTGTGGCCACTGCTCCAGTTTTAGTGTCGTCTGCGAATTTGATCAGCAGACTGTTCACCCCTTCTTCCATGTCATTACTGAAAAGATTAAACAGGATCGGCCCCAGGACAGAGCCCTGGGGGACCCCGCTTGCCACTGGCTGCCATCCCGATGATTCCCCACTAATGGTTACCTTCTGCTTTGGGTCAGTCAACCATGCCCTAATCCACCAGACAGTGCTTTGGTGTATCCCAAGACGCCTCAGTTTCTCCACGAGGATACCATGGGGCACTTTCTCAAAGGCCTTGCTGAAATCCAGGTATACCACATCCACTGCATCCCCTCCATCTAGCCATCTCAAGACCTTGTCATAGAATTTCACAAGGTTTGTCTGGCAGGACCTGTTTTTGCAGAAGCTGTGTTGTGTGGCTGTCAGCTTCCCTTCCCTATCTAGCATCAGTAGATCTCTCGCTATTATGAGCCTTTCCATTGTTTTTCCTATGATGGACGTAAGGCTAACCGGTCTATAATTCCCCATGTCCTTTCTACTACCCTTTTTGAAAATTGGGACCACTGATGCCACCCTCCAGTCCTCTGGAACTTCACCTGTTCTCCATGAGGTCTCAAAAATGGAGGCCAGTGGGCGTGAGAGAACCCCTGCCACCTCTCTAAGTACTCTCGGGTGTAACCTGTCAGGGCATGGCGCCTTTGTAATGTCCAATACCCTGAGGAGCCCCTCGACTTCAAGGGGGGTGACTCTAATCTGTGCCCCTAAATCCCCAGCCTCATCTAATCTCCTATGCGGATATCCCCTGTCCTGCTTTGGGGAGAACACAGAGGCAAAATAGTCATTTAGCAACTGCTAATTGCTAATTCAGTACTGCTAGGCCTCCCAACTCTGTATGGGCTAGAAGCGAGTAAGTCATGAGATGTTGATATTTAAACAAAAGTAATAGGCAGCGTACTTTGCCTGAAAAGCTTCCTTGCCTTGTTTTCACAATACAAAAATAAGTCCAAACAAATGAGAAGGAAACAAGTCTGATTTGGTCTTTTGCTAAGAACCCAAGAAGTTGATCCTGGTTAAGGAATCATGTCATAATCTGTTCACTGCCAATTTATATTGGGTCTAAAAATCCTTCAAACAATTTCCTGCAATTACTTCAATGAAAGGTGAGCCTCAGTGTCCAGAAGTCAAAACTGGACAACCAGTGACCACTATTTATAGTTTATTTAAATTTTAGATATTTTGGACTGCTGTTGGGCATGCTGGTTAGAAACTGTGAGAATTGGAGTTGAGCATACTTCAAAGGCACCAGCTGAGAGAAAGCTGGTGAAAGGACATTAAAATACCAGATTGCTTTGCCCCTAGTACCCATATTCCATTTGCTAGACATATACTTCCTTGAGAAAGGGATTTTATTTTTAAATGACAGGGGAGAAAATGTGTGGTGTGTGGCATTTTAGAACAGTATTTGATAGGGAATATCACCAGTGGTCATCAGCCCTGTCTTATGTCCTTTCATAAATACATGAAATGTGTGAACAGAGTAGGACCACAATTATCACTCCAACATTAATGCACCATGCTCTCCCCACACCCAACTTCCACAGCTTGACTGGAACTTAACACAGACACATTTCCACAAATGTACATGCATTGGTACTCCATGCAGTCTCTTACCTACATATGAGACCTTCATCTCCTGGAACCTTGTACATACACAAGTCCTCATCTTTTCACAAGTCCTGCTCTCCATGCACAGTTGTCAAGGGTATGAGACTGGAACAATGATGCTGAAGGTGGTGCCCTCTGGGCATGCTCCATCGCCCTTCACTCATTTAATGTACACTTACAGCATAAATGAATTCCACCACTGCATAGAAAAGAATAACCACATTGCAGTAATATGGAATGAATTTGTTTATCACAAAGTTCTACTGTCACTGTTTCTAACTATCCTAGAGTGTTGAATTAAAATGTTATTGCAACTTGTTTAAAAATGGAGAAATAAATCCCCATTGACTGAACATGCCAAGGAAAAATTGATGGAAAGTATTTCAGATTTGACCTTTTAAAACTCTGATCAAAAATTAAATTGTCTCGTGGAGAAACCATTATATAGTAATTATTTTCTCAAAGGCTTTATGATTATTAGACTAGCTTAAGATTTATCAACAAATAATATTCTAAGAATTAAATGATTACTTTAGACAAGTACCTTGTTTGAAATACAAATGAAATTGGGAAGGGAGGTGTTTATACAAGAATGGAGAGAATTTAAATATGTACAACCATTGTTGAAAACTGTTTAACCTGACCACTAAGGAAAATTAAGCTAACTAGCTTACTATCTCTGAGGAACTTAATTATTACCATCAGTCTTTCTAATTAGTCCTTTTCATTTTGTTTTGATTAAGAACACCTTGATGGCTCATGCTTGCACTCTCACCTGATTTTAATTAGGTCCCAGGGAACCCAAATTTGGCCAATCTTAACATTCAGCTCATTAGAAAAGTAGATAAATGAGACTTAAACAGTGTGCATCATTTAAATAAGCCCTTTTTCCCAGCAAAAATCTAAAAGTCATAATTATTACATTACTTTTCTATACCACCTGTAGCAGAAGTTCTTAAACAGTTCACAACATGCAAGTCACCCAACCAGATTTCAACCTGGCCTGACCCTGCTTAGCTTTCAAGATTGGCAAAATCGGGCACTTAAGGCTATATGGAAACTAAGTTATTCTTACCTTATTACTATATTTTAAAAGGGGCCACTTAAGAGAATACAAATTACTCTTAATGTGTGGGGCCTGTGTAGATGTACAGGTATCAAAATATTACTAAATGGAAACTTTAAAAAGAGTTTTCTGCAGGTTAGTGTTACTTGAATTCTGTGAGGTAATTCTAGTTTTCCTGAATTGCACTCATTCTACTGTTTATCAATTGAGCAATAATGCAAATACTTCATTCAGCAAACACAATGAAAAGTATGTATCTACAGGCATAGTTTTTAGGCATGTATACCAGTTCCACATTTGACTCAAACCCCAATTTGGTGCTTCCGAAAATGACTTCATTCTGCTTGGACTAATTCAGGGGCCATCTACTTCAACTTAAGTAATGAACCTCAGTCTGTATTTAGAAATCCAAGGCATTATGACTCCAGTTGAATATCACAGGATTTCTTTCTTTCTCCATTTTCCCATTATCAAAATTAGATATTATTTACAGGAAGTGATTCTCTCTGTCAAATGTCAGAAAAGATCTATAGAGTTTTCAGGAAGAGAATCTGGGAAAATGGAGGAGATATTTGCATGATTTCTTTTCAACTGAACTACTAATAGTTTTTGAAATCTATTTCCTTGCAGAATCAGATGACTGTTGCAGGAATAGATGTTTCTTCTTAGAGGATCAAGCATACCAAACATCTGCATGGAAAGTGTACAAGAGCAGACTCTAAGAAGGCTACTACATCAAATAGGACAATATTGTATGGAAAAAGATCTTAAGATAAATTATGTCAAGAACAAAGTAATGGTCTTTGGGGGGAAAAAACCCAGAATTTCATCTCGGAGCATTCTTGCTAACTTAATCAAGCAACGTCATTTATTTAAATACCTGGAGGTTTCTTTTTGGGAAAACTTAAACTGGAAACTCCACTTGGGAATTGTCAATTCACAGCACTTGTAGGGTCAGTCTTGCATTTCTTTCATATTAAGGCACACTGCTCTTCTGTCTGGCCAATATTCTCAAATCCCAATGGAGCATCGTCTCTGTATCTGTGGATCACTTGAAGTGGAGAATCTCTCTTATTAAATCATTCATTGCTCTCTATATAGTGAATCTGGAGATAAATTTTTGGCCTGCCTTTAATATTTAGTCAGACTCTGAGAAAATAATGTTCTTGTTATCAGATTCTGAAGCACATGTCTTGTATAGAGTCTCTCTTTTTGCCTTTGCTGCCAGGGAAGGAGATACTGTCCTAATTCATGACTGTTCCATTTTTAGTATTATGTTTTGCATATATTAGATCTATGGTTTTATCTGCTATATCATTGTTTTGGTTATGTAAATTTGTAGTGGCCTATGGCTAAATACAATAAGCTTACTACTACTACAAGGGCAAACCTAGTATTTTTCAGAGTACAGTGGTACCCCAGCTCACAACCAAAGTCCTGAAGCAGATTAAGTTCATGAGCCAGGGTACCACTTTGAAGCCTATATATTCTCATTCAGTGAAGTGCTTCAGAACACTGGAGAACAGTGTTGCTGAGGCAGCTCCTGGAGGGAAGTGCTGGCTTTTAAATAGCTCTTTCCTTAGGGTTCCCAGATGGTGCTCATGAAGGTCCTGGCAGCTGCTCTAGAGTCTGGGATTGGTCCTGTAATTACCAGGGCTGTTATTCTGCTGCTTGGCCAGCAGGAGGAGACCTGAAGCTGCCCAGGTCCT
Organism: Varanus komodoensis; assembly: GCF_004798865.1. Taxonomy (NCBI): domain Eukaryota; kingdom Metazoa; phylum Chordata; class Lepidosauria; order Squamata; family Varanidae; genus Varanus; species Varanus komodoensis. The sequence continues at coordinate 1,975,750 of NW_025335701.1, forward strand.
GACAGTTCTAAAGACCAAATGTACCACTCGAGTTCCCTGATTGTGTTTAGTCAATATGACAGACAAACCACAATCTGGAGGAGGGGAGGGTCCTGTCATATCTTGTAAACCCAGCAAGAGAGAAAAGATAAGTACAGGACTCATTGTAAGGATAGACTTCAAACAGAGATGTCAGGTTATTCATTGGTGTTCTTATCCTGTCATCTTATTATATCTGATATTATTTTTGCTGTTATTTATTTTCAATTCATTTCTGTTATAAACCACCCTGGGAATGCTGATTGACCATGAAAACATGGTGTATACTATTTTAGGAAGAAAATAAGTAAAGCGATTTCCTGGATAGATGGTCTTGTCCATATAAGACAATGATGATGAAACAAGAGCTAGAGTCTCCCAGGTAGGAAGCTTCAGGTAACTGAGGGTCACCACAGGAGAACCAATGGACACAAATTCAACTGCCAGAAGTTTAGTCAGAAAAAAGGGTTAACTTTAAATGCTGGGTTAATTGTCTCCCCTACCTTGTGTGGCTGAGGCAGAACACTTGATGGTGCTCCAAAAGTTACATTCTCACTCTTAAATAACAGTACAAATAAAAAGAGTAAGACATGAAAGAGTTATGATTAATGCAGGGCAATACCACTAATATCTTCTGAAAGCTGACTTGAAACTGCCTGAAATGATGGCCTTTGAAAATAAATTGCACTTCAATCAGCCAGCTGCAGAGGCTTTTAGTAAAAACATTGCCAAGCTGATATGTGGGTTGAGGGTGTTTTCATGGACGGTGGTTTGCAAACCACCTATTAATTTCCCAGCTGAAGTTGCACAGACATTCATCTTCCGAAAAGCTATTCTATAGATTTATGAAAGTATAATATGAGAATAACACTCATGTTTTATGTTGAGAAGAAAAGAGTCGTTGTGCTCATGGTAGCCTCGATATAAAATGGAGATCAAATGGGTGCTTGTACCACTTAGGGAAAGATTTCAGTTCCTGGCCCACATTCATGTCTAAAGCATGCTACATCTTGGTTTGCAGACAACAGGAAATGGTTGAAAATACCAAGAGAAGGTGTGGGATTAGGGAGACAGTTGTGTATGATTTGTGATAGTCAAGGAAAGATTGGACAACCACCTGTTGGGGATTACATGAGTGGAACCAGCTGGAGGCAGAGGCCAGACTTGATTCCCTGGGAGGCCCTTTCTGACTTGATTTGTTTCTGTGTGTCAGTCTGATAGGGGTAGGGGCTAGGGAATCGGTCCTTAAGACTAAAAAGGCTGTCACATACTGGAAATCTGCACCATTTTTTAAAAGTTCTTTGAACTGACATATCCTTGTGCAATGTGCTCAAACAAGAGTATAAGTCCTCTTCTAGCATGCTCTCTCTCCCATTCTAAAGGAGAACAATCTCACCACACAGTTCAACAGGACAACTCAAGCCTAAGATCTGCTCCAAATTCTCACTGTGCATACTACTTTGGGAAATAGATAACATCAGGGAGGAATGGCAGCAGGACCATGAGGAACATGAAACCCTTGTTGGGAAATGGGGTCTTGGATAATGACCAACAATGCCAAGCCTTGATGACTTCACCCATGGGAATGAATGGCTCCATGAAGGGTGTGTGCGGCAGCACAACTTGAAAGTAGCCTACCCAAGAATTTGCTGACATCCACAATGCCTCCCCCTGAGTGCCACAGTTTGGAGGCTCCTTAATAAGGTCACCAGGTCATTGATGAAAAGATTGAACAGGATTGGTCCCAGGACAGAGCCCTGGGTGACCCCACTCATCACTGGTCACCACCCTGATGACTCCCCACTAATAGTTACCCTCTGCTTTTGGTCCATTAACGATGCCCTAACTCATCAGACAGTGCAATGGTCTTTCCCAAAACTCAGTGCAGCACCTTGTCAAAGGTCCTGCTGATGTCCAGGTAAACCAGGACATCATACCCCACTCAGTCTAGCCACCTTGAAACCTTGTCATAGAATTCCACAAGATTCGTCTGGCAGGACATGTTTTTGCAGAAGCTGTGTTGCATGGCTGCCAATCTCCATTCCCTGTCTAGGGTTACTAGATATCTCACTATTATGAGACTTTCTATTGTCTTTCCTAGAATGGACATAAGGCTAATTCCCCATGTCCCCTCTACTACCCTTTTTGAAAATTGGGAGCACTGACACCACCATCCAGTCCTCGGGAACTTCATCCGCTCTCCACAAGGCCTCAAAAATGGAGGCCAGTGTGTGCAGGAGCACCCCCGCCAATTCCCAAAGTACCCTCAGGTATAACCCATCAGGGCCCAACACCTTTGTGTAATGTCCAGTGCCCTCAGGAGCTCCTTGATTTCTAGGGGGATACTCTAATCTGTACCCCTAAATCCCCAGCCTCATACGGTCCCCCATGTAAATCTCCCCCATCCTGCTTTGGAGAGAACACAGAGTCAAAACAACCATTCAGCATCTGTGCCTGTTCCCTCACATCAGTCACCGAATCACCTTATTAAGCTGAACCACCGTCTGTTTCTCCTTCCTCTTGCTATTTACATGTTGATAGAAACCCCTTTTTGTTGCTTCTGATATTCTTTGCAAGTCTCAGCTCAAAATCAACCTTAGTCTTGCGAAGAATCCTCCTGCAACGGGCCTCCTTCTCCCGGTATTTTTTTTTTTACAATATTCTGTGACCTGCTATCCTTGTAGGTCTGTCTTTTCAACATACAAAAAGAAACAGCCAAGGCCTTCACACTAGCACTGAGCATACATTTGCCTGAATGCTCCAGAGCTTAAAATGAGCAGAGCACTGGTACCTTACAAGTTGTCCCTTCCCCCAGCATCTCAGGATGCATCATCCCTGCCTGCCAAGGGATTCATACCTTGCTATATTAAATCACCAAAATCAGAAAGGAAGCTTTAGTCATATGTACATGAACTTGAATTAAACTCTCTGCATGACTGGAAACTTTGCTACTGCAGTGCCCACAGTTTTGTGGGAATTTCTATTTGTATTCAAACATATTAAAGCAGAACACACTTTCAGAACTGAATGATGTCCAGAAATGTAGTGGGTGGGGTCAACACACACATAGTTTCTTCTTTCTTCTTAACCCTCTACTTCTCATTGTGGCTATTTGAGACATTAAAAGTGCATTTAGTCCCCCCTTTACTCAAAGGTAAGCATATGTGACCTAAATATGGATCAGAACCATATTATTGTGGGGTTAGTGAGCTCTTTAATCCTATGTCTCATGCCTTTACTTTAATTATAACAGTACGCCTTTTTGGTAATGTAAATTATGGGGCCTGGTCCAGCTTGGGACAACAGCAAAGGCAAAGGATTCCAGGTCCAGTGTTCCCAGGTTCCAGTCTTTATACCAGCAGGAATTTGTGGCCTTGAGCTGGGTCACCATGACTTTGGAAGCCATTGCTACTTGAGGTTTTAAGGGGGCAAGAACTTTTGAACCACTACTTCTAATTTCCTCAAGCTAACATAAAGCACAACTCTTTGACAAGCATGAATAAGAGTGTCAGTGGTTTTTCACCAACTCAAATATACTGCCACACATTTTGGTAAAACAGTCACCTGTATTATTTTCCAGCACTTTTTTCACTTTATGCCCTCATGGCAAGCTTCAAGTCATAGCAATATAATTCAATTTGTTTGTTTGGTGACCCACCCTAATTAAAGGGGCATGTGCATGCCCACTGAATATCAGTGGCCTCACTATATGTGGAATGACATGCGCTGTACTGGCACCGCACCTTGGTCTCACACAATTGCATGCATGTGCACTAAAAGCAAGACCCATTCACCTCTCACTTATGGATTAGACTTGCAGAATGCTTGTCATCTGCTTCCCAGCTTATACCAGTAACACATTAATTTTGCATCTCCAGGGTCCACTGCAGTGGTTCTGCTGAGTCAGCTAGACTCTTTTGTTGGTTCTTTAGGCAACTAAACATCTTCAAGGACTGTAGTCTTAGCTTGTTTTCCTCTTCTCTCAGTTTTGTGTTACATCTAGACTGGCAAGTCTACGAAACAAAATTCTTTGATTCTGTATCAATTTTATGAAAGATGTTCAGGGATAAGTTATTTCACTTATTTAGGTAAATAGGGAGAATTTTAGGATACATTAAAAGATACAAACTTTCTTTCATGTTGGGCACCAAAGTACTATGGATGTTATAGTACAATTGTATGATTTCCACTAATACGTGACCCAAAAAAAAAAAAAATACAATTCTTCAATTATCCTGTTGAGAATTGTCACTTGTTACCATCATGAATATGCCTCATTTGTGCTTCCTTTTAATAATCATGATAATTATACGGGGGAAAGGAGTTCCCAACAGAAGCTATTATTACTTTGCCCAATAATTATTAATCAGAGAGTTCCATGCCCAATGTGCTCATTGAACAGGATGTGATTCAGTTCTTACTAATTTTCAGCAGGAACCTATACAACAAAACTAAGGATGACAGAACTTGGCCCTTTCTGTTTCCTGAATAAATTACTATTAAACAAGCACTGATTTTAAAATTACATGGGAAAAATTCTATCATGAACAATCTTTATAGGCACTCTGAGGAATAAAACCCCCAGCTGTTCATGATGTAAGTGGGAGTATAATGATAGTTTGATGCTTTAAAAATGGGTTGCTTTGAAGGTTATGCCCTTGAGAATTGAAAAGTAAGTGCTCATTAATATAGTGCTAGAATCCTGTACATGTTGAAAAATAAATTCCTTAAACTTATTTGATAATTTTGTATCCACTCATTAATAATTCAGATTTTTATAGTTCAGCATCCTTTGGTTATAATAGTAATAAAAGTTGATTCATCCCCTGCCCCTGAAACCAGTGTCAAGATCAGGCTGAAGGTGCTGACAGCTGTACCCTTTCCAGACTTAGAGTATGAGTAGAGGAGAAATTCATTTCTAGGATCCTCCTAAAGCCTTGAAGTGACTGGTCTTGGTGGAGCCCCAGTGGAAACCCATTCCAGAGGTATAGGCATATTGTGCGAAAGGCTTTCATCCATGTATTTTCCTTTTTCATTGCCTTCAAAAGAGTGCAAGAAAGGGAAGCCTCCACTGAAGCTCTAAAACTGCATATCTTATGGATGAAGGTCTTCAAGAAATCCAAAACTCAAAGCAGCACTTTAAATTAGTCTTAGAAATGTATTGATTACCAATCAAGCTGGTGCACTAAAGGTGCATTTCACCAGCATCAACACTCAGGCAGATACATTGTGTATGAGTTGGACTTTCCGATTCCACATGCCCCCACATACGATACATACAAGTGATCAATGTTGTAGAATCCTAATCAGTAGGGCATAGATAACCAAGGCAAAGTCCATCCTTTCCAGGCATGGTCTTTCCAGGAGACTTCCCAAACTATGCATGTTGTCTCACATGAAGAGTGCAATCCTACCCAAAACCAGTTGTAAACCTCTATGAAAGATGGTAGGTTCCCTAACCGACAATACCTCCATCTTGTCCATATTACTTCATCCCACTCTACCCCAAAACAAAACAAGCAAACATACATACACCCTGTCCCTAAATACTAGTTCAAGAGTTCCTTGATGCCTAAAGCCCAACTGACATAAACAAACCAGAAGAATATCATGGCTGATGAAGAGCCAGGAGAACCAAGTTGCCCCACTTGCAACTATTTCCTGGTATAAATCATCAACCATGAAAGCTATTGCCTTCCTAAGATCAAATCTGACACCTGACTGGTGTAGAACTAAATTATTGTTATCATTCAACACTGTCAGGACTTGAGCAGTCACTATTTCTTTCAGCATATGTATCCAGCGTGGGAAATTCAACACTTGGCAGTAGTCACCTGAAACCATAGAATATAGATATAGTTTCTTCAACAAGACCTCACCACTGATTTCTTCAAAGCTACAGGGAACTCGCCATCCCTCAGAAATCCAGATACTCAGCTGATTGCTTGCAGATTTCACAAGCCAAAATGAACAAGGATGTAAACAGCAAGCCTTGAAATTCCAAGCAGTTTGCCCACAGCCTTAATTTAAACATAGTGATTGAAGTCTTGCATATCTTACATTGTTTCTATATGTTATGCATCTGATAAACTAGACCCTTGCCAGAAAAACACTTACATTAATTAATCTGAAACCATAGTCTTCTACTGATGCCTTCCTTCCCCTTGGAAAACAGCACAACTAAACTCAAATAATTTTCACTTAAGTACTATTTGGTTTCCATTTGTAGGAAGTTACTCAGTTCTTACTTTTGAATCAATACATTCACCAAGATACTGTTATAATTCTATTTTAATTACCTTTTATGGTTTTATACTCCTTATCACAGTCACACTTTCTTTCAATAAGGATTCTTCACAAGGCTAAGGCTGATTAGGAGCTGAGACTTGCAAAGAATATCAGAAGCAACAAAAAGGACTTCCTTCGACACATAAATAGCAAGAGGAAGGGGAGACAGGCGGTGGGACAGCTTAATAAGGAGATCCAGTGACTGATGTGAGGGAACAGGCACAGATGCTGAATGATTGTTTTGATTCTGTGTTCTCTCCAAAGCAGGATGGAGGACCAGATGAAGCCAGGGATTTAGGGGCACAGATTAGAGCATCCCCCTAGAAGTCAAGGAGCTCCTGGGGGCACTGGACATTACAAAGGCACTGGGCCCTGATGGGTTATACCTGAGGGTACTTTGGGAATTGGCAGGGGGTACTGTCATACCATTTGGCCTCTATTTTCGAGGCCTCATGGAGAATGGGTGAGGTTCCAGAGGAGGTGGTTAGATGGAGGAGATGTGGTGGATATGAGCAGGGTCTTTGACAAAGTGCTGCATGCTATCCTGGTTGAAAAATTGAGTAGTTTTGGGATAGACTGATGCACTGTCTGATGGATTAGGGCATAGCTGATGGACTGAAAGCAGAGGGTAACTATTCATGGAGAATCATGGCAATGGCAGTTAGTGATGAGCTTGGTCCCCCAGGGCTGTGTCCTGAGACTGATCCTGTTCAATCTTTTCATCAATGACCTTGAAGAGTCAGACGATACTAAAATGGGGGTGGTGGTCAAATCTGATTATCAGGTACTCTGGATCCAGAAGGATCTGGACAGACTGTGGAAGTGGACAAGGGACAACAGGATGAAGTTCAGTGTGGATAAGTGCAAGTTCTTGCACTTGGGGCATAGGAATATCTATCAAATGGCTGGTTAGAGGGGACAAATGGCTGGAGAGCAGTACTTGTGAGAGGGATCTCAGGGTACTGGTCGATTGTAGGCTAAACATGAATCAAAACTGTGATGTTTAAGCAGCATTTTAAATGTTATTATTATTGAATTTAATTCGGCCAGGGTGGCTTATTTTATTGTATATATTTTAATTGTTATTGTTTTAATGTATTTTGTATTTTATTTGATGTTGTAAGCCGCCCCGAGGCATAGAAATGTTTTAATAAATAAATAAATAAATAAATAAATAAATAAATAAATGAAATGTGGCAGTCAAGAGGGTGAATGATGCACTTGGATGCATAGCAAAAAGCATAGCTTCCGAATCAAGAGAAGTATTACTGCCACTCTCTACGTCTCTGGTGCACCCACAACTGGAACATTATGTTCAGTTCTGGGCTTCACATTACAGGAAGGATATAGTCAGGTTGGAATTGGTTGGACTCTGAGGGGATCTTTTAGTTGCATGAGGGAATGTCATGTGGAGGAGAGCCATGATCTGTATTTCGCTTCAGTGGAGGGCAGGATACATTCCAATGGGGCAAAGCTCAAACTTTAAGATGCATGTCAGGAAGTTCCAGAAACTGTAGTTGAGTACAGTATTGTGAATCAAGTGTAATAGATTCTCCATGCTTAACCACTTATAGATCCAGGGATTCCCTGAGGAGAGGGAACAAAGTCCACAATCATAAACACACTTTTGCAGACTAAGTTGAAAAAAGGTTTTATTTCCCACTTGGCTTCCAAGTGTTCTTGCTTACTGCTTAAAAACTCTTCTCAAGCTTGTTCAAGCAATCTGTAGGAGTACTGGAAAATACCCAAATGCTTTTGAAACAAAGCTGGCAGACAGAGATTCCTCTATTGCCAGTTACCTTACAGTGGTTGACAGAGAACTTGCTTGCTAAGTCCGACCCATCACAACCCCATGGGCAACACTCCTCCTGGCCTTTCTGTCCTCCACCATCTCCCAGAGTCCACTTAAGCTCACACCAACTGCTTCAGTGACTGCATCCAGCCACCTCATCCTCTGCCGTCCCCTTCTTCTTTTGCCATCTATTGTTCCCAGCATTAGGCTCTTCTCCAGGGAGTCCTTCCTTCTCTTTAGGTGGCCAAAGTATTTGAGTTTCATCTTCAGGCTCTGGCCTTCTAAAGACCAGTCAGGGTTGATTTCCTCTAGAACTGACTGGTTTGAATGGTTTGCCTTGGTTTCAAACTGAGATGATTCTGTCATTTTAGAGATTGTATCCCAGTACTGCTTTTCCTACTCTTTTTTTTTTTTTTTTTTTTTTTTTTTTTTTTTTTTTTGACTATGAAGGGAAAGAATCCCATTTCTTCTGAGGGATTCTTGTCTGCAGTAGTATACCTGATGGCCATCTGAATGAAATTCACCCATTCCTGTCCATTTTAGTTCACTGATTCCCAAGATGTCGATATTCAGTCTTGTCATCTCATGTTTGACCACATCCAGCTTGCCTTGGTTCATAGATCTTACCTTCCAAGTTCCTATGCTGTATTGTTCTTTACAGCATCGGTCTCGCCTTTCACCACCAGATACATCCGCATCTATGTGTCCTTTTAGCTTTGACCCAGTTGCTTTATTCTTTCTGGTGCTAGTAGTACTAGCCTTCTGCTCTTCCCCAGTAGCATACTGGACACCTTCCAACCTGAGGGGCTCATCTTCCTGCATCATATCTTTTTGCCTTTTGGTACTGTCCATGGGGTTTTCATGGCAAAGATATTGGGGTGGGTTGCCATTTCCTTCTCCAGTGGATCACCTTTTGTCACAGCTCTCTGCTATGACCTTTCCATCTTGGGTGCCCTGCACGGCTTAGCGCATAGCTACTTTGAGCTATACAAGCTCCCTTGCCACAGCAAGGCAGTGACCCATGAAGGGGGAGTTACACAGAACACAGACTACCAAATAAAATAGATTTTGAGGCTTGACAGGTGGAGGTAGCAATATAGTCAGCACAACCACTTTCTGCATATCCTTGGGTCCACCCCCAGTCATTTTTGTCTCATGGGGTCACAAATTGTGCAGATCAAATTTCAGGGAATAGCATTATATTCCTAATGCTAGGCCTTACAGCTTTCTAAAACAGATTCGGAGAGGGTGTGAAAAATGTATCTGGAATAATCATATCAATAGCAAATGTTTTAATATTGACCCCCCCCCTTATTGTCTAGTGGAGCCCCTGCTGCAAGTCTGATGGCATTTCTGGTTCATTAAAATTCAGTTTTAGAATCTCAGCATCAACAGAAGTATAATCTGTAACTACAGACTGCTTAGAAATCTGCATTGTGCTATCCATCTCCCCCCATGTGATTCACAGGATATAAAGGATATATTCAATTGTCATAGTTCATATAAATATCTAATGCAGAAAGAAAAAAAATTGAGGGGTGGAAGCTGATAGTCCCAGACAACCTTCCTAAAGAGTTTTTCAAAAATCCACAGTGAGTGAAGGTTAAATGGTGTCATACATTATCCAAGACAAGAAAGGAGATTGGCAAGGTCAGTCTATTTCTAGCTGCAGCATTAAGAAACTGGTTAGACTGAAACTTGAAAAGCCTGGAGAAGTCAAGGGACAATGTACCATAAAAAAGAAAAGGAAATGGGAAAAAATATAATAGACGGCAGAATAGAATCAAAACAGAAATCCACTTAGTTACATAATGTATTTCAATGTAACTAGTAAAGTCAAATAATGAACAGCAAACTGGTACTACTACTACACAGGAGAAACCCACTGAAGGGAGAATGAGTTAGGTAATTAGAAATAAGAGAAAGGCAAATCGTTCCAATTCCCACTGTGCTATTTTTCTGAAATGTTGCCCAAAATTAAGAATATTAGGGAGGGAAGTTCTGTAGATGTTATCAACAGCAAGATTTGAAATGAATTTTGAAGCTCCTTCCTAGATGAAACATTTGAGGATCTTAAAGGGAAGCCAGCAAAGAAGAGTAAAGCCAAGACTTTTAAGATTTCTGAATAGCCATTGCAGAAAGCTGAGCAGAGTGGTTGAAAGAATGTACAGCCACTGTCAGATCTCCTGAGAGGCTGCTGGATAAGGCTCCTCTGACCATCAGCTATCTTTGGCAATGCGGCCATAGAGGGGCAATCACTTTGTAATGGGACTTGTAATGACTTTTGCAAGGGCCTGACAGGTCAAAACTGTACGGCTCCTTGCAAAGCAAGATCAAACTTTATATAAAGGCGCTGTTTCCACACTTTTCACAAAATGATCTTCATTTTTTCCAGTGGTTGGGGAGATCTGGCGTCTTTTGAAGGTTGGCTTTGCTTTCTTTGGGTGGGGGGAGGGGTATCTAGAAAATACATTTGTTGGGACAAATAATATATACATTCAAAAAAAACCCTGTTAGTTACCTACAAAACCCACTTTGAAGGCATTCCAAAAAAAATGGGTTGGGTGTATGGGAAGTGCCCTTAGCAGAAAAATCTTAAGTTGGAGGGATGGACTCAGGCTGCAAGTATGAATAACGCAAAGGCACAATATGAAGAATGCCTTCCCCCAGAAGGGGAAAACAAAACCAAAAATGATGTTTTGGGAGACACCCACTGAAATCCTCTTTCCCAAGCAGGATCTCTGTGTGTTTTGAAGGGGTTTAATACTCCCTTCTGTTCCTTTTTCCATTGACCTGTAGCATTTGAGCAGGAGGCAAAATTTAAAGGAAATCTCATTGCGGGATGGCCCACTTGACATTTGCCAATGAATCCCAGTGAAAGGAGAAAGAACTTCTCCTGCAGTTTGGCAAGTTTTCCCATGCAAGTCATTTGCTAATCTGAAGGGCCGCTTGGATTGCCAGTTCACCCCTTAACAAAACAGAAAGCATGAAAGCACTCCTTGTTGCAAAGCATGTTCTTGCTTTTCAGGGAACTGCTTTGGTCCTGGTTCTGGTTTGTGACCATTCAATTAAGTGACAATTCACAGCAGGACATGTTGAAGGTAGACATCAGGAAGAAAGGTGCTGCCAAGGTTCAGAGTTCAAGAAAATGATTGTTTTAGTTGCACATAATTATGAAGTTTAGTCCTGAGAATTTATAAAACACTTCTTTCTTTAATTTATTTGTGTTCTAGCTGCATAAAGAAACCATATAAAATATGCATACAATACACTATTAAGAAACTAATGTAAAATAATGAATATGTTACAAATATCATATCATGAGTGGTAAAACAGAGCAGTGTCATGAGCAACTTCAGGTCAGGGAAAGCCTAAGTAAACATGCAATTTTTCTAAGAGTCATTCCAAGCCTGCCCCAATTTCTTCTTTTCAAACCATAAATGGGAGACTGTTCTAAACAGTGAATACTGCTTTTCAAGAAGGGGTCCTTATGTGCCTAGTTTTCATGAGATGCTCCTTAAAGCCTTCCTTTGAAATTCCTGGATCTTTTTGGTGTCCATCAAGGATGACACTCATATAGTTTTCCTGATCCTGAGTGGCTTAAGGATTTTAATATCAGCAGCAAAACTCAAACAAATAACTAAATGGGATAAATTGTTCCTTTTTAACACCCACAGACAAGGAGGAGGCAATAAGATAGATGAATAAGGCAAACATTTCCCATTTCGGCCTAAAATGACCAGCAAGAAAAAGGAAACCAGACCCACGAACTAATGACTGATAAAAATTATTTGTAAATGTCAAATTAAATTGTGCATTAATTTCTTCTTTGAGCAGTTCATTCTCTTAGGATGCAATTATCTGTAAGAATGCCTCTAGATGGTGCTGATACCACAGGAACCAAAACCAATGCAGTTTGCAGTTCTGTGCAAACCTCCATTTATTTGTCTAAGTGGCTGGGGCAATTTATTGAAAGTTTGCTCAAATAGATCTCGTTAGATATTTTTTAAAGTGAAACAAATATGAATAGGTGCAAAGTCCAGGGTTTTCTTGTTCATTCAAACATTTGCAACTGAAAACTCTCATATCAAGGTTGGTGTGTGTAGTGAACAGCTACACACTCCCATGACCAACTGGGCTCAGTATTCTGCCCAGAAGCCCCTTGATCCTGGGACCCCATACTGGGCACTGGCTTCTACACATGGCAAATCAAGACTTGGGGAAAAATAGATTTATTAAAAGGCTAAAAGATAGTGGTGGAAGGTACTAGAACAAGCAAGGATTTATACAAGAAGTGGGGAGGAGGAAAGGGTGTTTGGAGAGCAGCCGTAATACAACTGGCAGCCAACCACAGTCCCCCTGAGTCCCAAGCCTTGTTAGCCACCTTGGATACAAAATAAAAAGGTAAAACATAAAAGTACTAACCTTACTACATACACACATTTTTATCAATAGCACAGGGTAGCACAGCGTTCCTTGGCAAAGAGTCTGGTGGCAAGATTGGAACCTCTCCTCAAGGAGGTACTCCAAGCCACTTCAGGGCCTCATCTTTTATTCCACCACAACCTGAGTCAGATGGCCCTTGGGGTGACAACTTGTGATTGTGATTGTGACAACTCGATCCCAGGTGAGGTCCACTTGCCCTTATTGCCACAAACTCCTGTCATGAGCTTAGGTGTAAATTCTCTCATCCTTGGGTACGATTTAGAGTATCACACCCTCCTGCATACCATGACCTTATACAGTGCTCCTGTGACCTTGGGCACCAGCATCCCTTTGGGCACTTGTGCCAGTCTCCCCCTTTTGTCAGTTCTTCATCAATGGTTCTTCATCTCCAGGTAGAACCTTTAGCCAGTTCATGTTAGTGCATTAGTGATAAGCAGTCCACAGTGGGAAGCGGCTGGGCATGCAGGAGTTCTGTTAATATCCACAGCATTTCCATTTGATAGTTACCGCTCTTGAGTAGCCTTTTCATTTTACATTTGTTGTTGTTGTTGCCATCCTCATCCCTACATGTTATGTCAGGGTTTTATATATCTTGTTAAACCTATTCTGTCTTCCTTTCATAGATTGTCTGGTATTTTTCATTCCACCATCTGGCCTCTTATGAGATGGGATTCCATTTGAGGGGGGCAGAAGAAATGTACAGATATTTTGTTCCTCTTTTCAAATTTGTAGTTCTACTAACACACATTTACATGAATGTGATTACTGTAAAAGGACAACTCTGGAAATTTCCCCAAGTTAAAAAGAAATCAAGTAAACTGTATGACTAGGGAAAAGCCAGTCTGCTCTAGAATGCATAGGTTAAATTCATAGAACTCTGAAGTAATTTGAACTCAGATTGTAGTTTTCTCTGAGTTCCTCAATTCTGGCAATGGTGACTCCACAAAAATTATGTTACATCATTATGTAAGATTACCCCAAAGAACATTGTAGGGGAGAAATGATTAAACTCTGTATTTGATGTAAAGACCTTCATGTTTCATCCAAGGATTAACCTATTCATCATAGCACATTGCAGTAACTTTCTAATCCATGGGCAAAGACTTGGCAATTGAGTACCTTACCAACTGAATTACAGCTTTGAAGTCTTCATTCCAGAGCAATAAGAGACAATAAAGGGAATCATGAAAATGCTGACGTTTCTCAGAAGCTAGAATTCACTAAGCCAAAAGGTTGCAAAGCTTTATCCTTTCTTTCTTTTGTCTTATTTGTTCATTTCAGACAAAACATCCAATTACTTCCCCATTTCTATTGCTGCATGAAAGAAGTACGTGCGATAAATAGACTGATTCTTCCCCCGCCCCCCCCCCCCAACTTTCTCTGATATCTTGGTGTCAGTATTCCATAGTAAGTTGCAATTTTAATCATGATCTAAGAAATAAAAACTGCTTATTGGCTTAGGAAGACCCCTTAGGAAACATTCATTTTTATTTTAACAATGTTAGATACTCTGTATGGGTTGTGTGCTTCCTTGCAAGATTTGTTTGCCTTAATTGGATATATACTGACATAAGAATTGCTTTTACAGCTACAATGTACAACTCTATCCACAACCTCATTACATTGGAAGGGTTTTTTCCTATTACATTTCATTTATATATGAGTCAGACTGCAACTTCTGGTCTAGACACATATGAATGAGGCAGAGATTAAACCACACATCAATTGGGAAACTGAAAATTTCACTGAGGTGTACAATTGGTCCTGGTAGGAATACAGGTAAATACATCTTTAATGTATATGTACCTCCTGCCCAAGTTGGGAAAGACATATTTCTCCACAATAATTCCCCTAGGAGACAAGTAACTGCAATGCAATGAGAATGAAATGGTTACTTCATGCCATACAATTGTTCCCATTGGGCCAGTGTGTGGGAAATGCAAATGGTACTGGACTTCTGACTGTCCCCTTTCCCCCACTTCAAGTGGCAGGAAAGCTTTTTGTTGAGAAAGAAGAGGGGGAATACTACTACCTTCTTGACTTAAAAACCTACCACATGGATATTAAATGCACATTTTACAATGAACATTTGATGTTCAAATGCATTTTGATATACATTTTCATTTGGATATAAACTAAATAACTATATACTCATGTGGAAATGGAATAGTACAGTCTTATGAATGAACACAAGTGAAACTGAGATGAATGGTAGGTAGAATTTAATTCACTGCTACTGAAAATATTAACCTCCCCTTGAGAAAACAGCTTTAAAATTCTTCCCTAGACCTCCCATTGGGTTGGAGAAAGTGTGTGTGTGTGTGGGGGGGTGTGCATTCAGCTTGGTTTGGGATGTATGTGATTCACAAATCAATTGAAAATGCCCCCTTTTCCCTCTTAAATGTGATAGGAGCACATGTTCTCCAAAATTTTTGTGCAAACTCAAGGGCTTCACAAATGTGCATTTTAAATTGTGCATTTTAAAAAATTAATAACTTAAGAAATGCACAAATGTAAAAATGCATGATGTTAAAGATTGGCATTTTCATTGCTTAGTTAGTGTGCTAGTGCAATGTTAAATTTAAAAAATCCAGACTTTTGTGTTTTCAGAAAACAACAAACAGGAAGAAGCTAAACAAGTTCAAAGTAAGGTTTGGAAATGTTGCTGAGTATGAGTGTTACTGGTTCTTCCATCGCCAGGCTTACTTGTAGCACTAAGCCAGAGGCCCACAGCATGCTATCTCTCCTAAATGTCTCAACAAATCTCTGGCTATCTGCATATAGGAATAGCACTTGTCGCTGTAGGGTCTTACAGGAAGATCATGTTTCTGAGGACAACAAAGAGGAAAGAGAGATGGAGAGAATGGACATCCTTTCACCTCTCACCTTCAGACAAGTATTTTCCATTCAATCTGGTATGTGATACAATGCTTCTACTCAATATTATTATCAAGATATGGTGACTCCCATTAGGTATAATACTGCCAGTAGGTTGTGCATATTAATGCAAAGAGATTTTATTAATTTAATGGTAGAGCACATGTTTGGACTCAAAAGCTCCCAGTTTGACTCCCTGGAATCTAGCAATAGGGCTGTTGAAGGCTCCTTTCTGGAAATGCTGGAAATCTACTGATGTTGTAGATAATAGTGAAGTAATAAGACTGCTGTTCTGATTTGGAAATGTTCTGATTTCAAACAATGTTCTGATTATTAGCACTGTATCATTCAAAGATGATTGGGGGAAAAGCCTAGTATATAAAATCAACCCAACTGAAAGACTGCAACAGATAATATAATCACTATAATATTCCTAGTCTTGCACACTGTAGCAGAAACATATGTTAGTCTGCCGCAATTCTGCATATTTTAATTTCATGTAGTACATTTCTATACTGCCCAAAAGTCAAAGCTAACTGGACAATTTAGAAAGGTTAAAACCTTACAAAATGCAGTGTGAAAATGGGTATACAAACAAAGAAAAATACAGAACACACACACATGCATATTTAAAAACAGTTTTGGACAATTGGCAATCTACAATCTAGAAAAATCCATGACAAAATTTAGAGAATAACTATAATTGTATTCCTGTACATTCCTGTCATTTCAGGAAGTGCAAATTAAAATGCACTTCAGCAGCCCCCTTCTTTTCCTCACTTGACTGTATATTGAATAACAAGTATATCTTCATACATCTGATTGCAATGTATGGAGAAATTACAAGAAATGGTTTTAAAAAATTAATAATGCAAGACTCAGTAGTAGGGTTGCAATCAAAATTTTGCATACAAACTGTGTTGTTAAATGCATGCCAACTATTTGTGTCTGTAAGAGGGCATCATCTGGGGAATTTTAATATTTCAAGCAATCTTGTATTTATCCACTCACTTGTACATATTGCCTACTGATTGTGCTATTTGTGGCTTTCCTACTTGTATGGAAATTAGACAACCTACTTCAGCATTCTCTGGTTTTTAACAAAAGGGACTGGGAATTAAGCAATAATCAGTAATGGTTATCTGCCTTTCCTGTTTAAGAACAATAATGATGTTCACTCATCCTGAACAACGCTTTTAATAACTCATTCTAGTTATGCAGGTTGAAGTCCCAAAGTTACCGGTAATATAAACTCTTCCTGAAGTGCTTTTATTCTATAAAATAAAACTTCACCTCCATCTCTAATAATGTATTAAAAGTTGGACTCATCCAACATATTGTTTCACTACTGTATTTTAAAACTTACACTTTAAAAGGAGTTTGGAAAAAAATCCTAAATCCTTTAAGCTGCTCAAAGCTACAGCTTTCAAAAAATTAAAGTAAGCATTTTGCAAGTATAAACGTACACTTTCTATTTTTATTCAAGTCTGGGGAAAGGAAATTATGTCATGGTATATCTTAAATTAACTTCTAAAAGAGGCAATCTCAGTTTACAGTTGACTCCACGTTTTACTTTCAAATCCACAAATTGGAGGAACAGAACAGTACTGAATTATTGTTGGTTAATGAGCTTTATTTCCTATTACCTGCAGTAAAACATCACAAATATAGAAGCTGTGATAATAGTCTGATTACAGAAATTGCAAGCATATTTATACATAGCAGCTATTTCAATAAGATACTTGCTATAATGTTTAGACTTTGCAAATATTTGTGAGGCAGCAAGGCAGCTTGGACAGACATGCATTTTAGAAATCATGTATGTTGTAAGATTCCTGTTTTAATTTGTCCTTAACAAATGCATGGAGAATGGATGGTTATGAACAGTTCAGCTCCTCAGTCCTACTTCTATCTTCCTTTATTCAGCATGTTGTAGTAGTTAAGAATGCAGGGCTGGGATTCAGAAGATCCGGGTTCTAGTTTCCATGCAATCATGAAGCTCGCTAGGTGATTTTGGGCCACTTGCAGATTCTCAGCCCAATAGAATCATAGAATAGTAGAGTTGGAAGGGACCATGCAGGCCATTGAGTCCAACACCATGGTGTTTCAGGACATCAAGTTACACTCAGATGGCTGTCCAGTTTCTTTTTGAATGTCTCTAGCATGGGAGAGCCCACCACCTCTCTAGGCATCGGGTTCCACTGTTGTATTGCTCTGACACTGAGAAAGCTTTTCCTGATGTCAAGCCTGAATCTGGGTTGTCACAACTTAAACTTATTATTCTGTGTCCTACCCTCTGGCATCAGCAAGATGAGATCCCTGTTTGTGATGGCCTTTGAAGTACTTATACAGGGATATCATGCCCCCCTCAGTCTTCTCTTCTCAAGGCTGAACATGCTCGGTGCTCTCAGTCTTTCCTTGCAGGGCAGTGTTTCCAAACCCTGGATCATATTTGTTGCTCTCTGCTGGAACCTTTCTTATTCACCTGCATCTTTCTTAAATCTTGGCACCTAGAATTGGACAGAGTTAGTATTCCAGCTGGGTCTGACTAGTGAGGAGTATAGAGGAAATACTACTTCTTGTGATTTGGAAGTACTACTTCTGTTAATGCGTCTCAATATAGAATTTTCCCTTTTGGCACCTGCATCACATTGTTGGCTCATTTTTAGCCTATTTTCCACAAATACTTGAGATCTTTTTCTTTTTCAGTTCTGTTGAGCCATGTATTCCCCATCTTGCATCAATGCATTTGGTTTCTTTTTCCTAGATGGACGACTTGGCACTTGTCCTTACTGAATCTCATTCTGTTGCTTTCAGCCCAGTGTTCAAGTTTATGAAGCTCACCCTGGATCTTCATTCTGTCTTCTAGGGTGTTTGCTATTCCACCCAGTTTTGTATCATCTGCAAATCTGATTATCTTTCCTTGCACTTCCTCATCTAAATCATTAATAAAGATGTTGAAGAGCACTAAGCCCAGGACTGAACCCTGTGGCACCCCACTAGTTACCTCCATCCAATTTGAGAAGTTGCCATTGATTAGCACCCTTTGTGTCCAATTTAGCAGCCAATTTTGGATCCACCTAATAGTTTTTCCATCTTGTCCAGTTTTTGCTAATTTGCTTGTCAGAATGTCATGTGGTGCTGTGTTAAAAGCTTTGCTAACATCTAGGTAGATGATGACCACAGTGTTCCCTTTGTCCATGTCCTTTGATGTACCCAGTCAAAACATGAGATTAAATCAGCCTGACAGGGTTTATTTTTTATAAATCCATGCTGGCCTCTATTAATCACTGCATTTTTTTCAAGATGCTTGCAGATGGATTTTTAAAGTAATTTACTCCAGAATTTTTCCAGGGATAGATGTCAGACTAACTGGTCTATAGTTCTCAGATTCATCGTTCCCCACCTTTTTGAAGATGGAGACAACATTCTCCAGTCATCTGGCACTTCTCCTGTTTTCCAAGATTGATAGAAGATAATAGCCAGTGCATCTGAGGTTTCCTCCACTAGCTCTTTTATGACTCTGGGATGGAGTTCTTTGGGCCCTGGAGATTTGAATGCGTTTATTCCACCTAGGTATTCCTTGACCATTTGTCTATCAATCTTGGACTGCCATCTCTCACTTCTAGCTTGTACTTTCTCTTGATTGCACATTTCCTTGTGGGAAAAGACTGAGGTGAAGCAGGAAGTAAGTGCCTCTTCATTTTCTTTGTCGTCTGTTATCACTGTCAAGGTAAAGTTTTCCCCATGACATTAAAGTCCAGTCATGTCTGACTCTAGGGGGTGGTGCTCATCTCTGTTTCCTAGCCGAGGGAGCCAGTGTTTTCTGCAGACAGTCTCCGTGGTCATGTGGCCGGCATGACTAAACACCGGAGTACACAGAACACTGTTACCTTCCCACCAAAGTGGTTACCCTTTTGTCTACTTGCATTTGCATGCTTTTGAACTGCAAGGTTGACAGGAGCTGGGACAGAGCAATGGGAGCTCACACAGCCTGCAGATTCGAACTGGCGACCTTTTGATCAACCAGCCCAGCAGCTCAGCGGTTTAACCCACTACACCACCGCATCCCTGTGCCATCCACTTTAAGTAACTAGACACCCTTCTATTTCTCATGTCTTTTGTTCTGAATGTATCTGAAGAAGGCTTTCTTGTTGTGCTCAGCATGCCTTGCTATTCTCATTCTCATGAACTCATTTCCTGCTTTAGCCTTCCTCATGTCTTTCCTGCATTCCTTGCTATTTCTTTATGTTCCTCTTTTATTGCCTGGCCCTGCTTCCACTTCCTGTACATCTTTTTTTTCTTTCAGATGGTCACTTTACCTTTTGTTAAATGGGCTTCATATGCTGTCTTCTACACTTTTTTCTTGATGGAATTGTTCATAGTTGTGCCTGGAGAATCTTTTACAAGATTTCCCACCCCTCTTGGACACCTTTCCCCTGAAGAGTGTGTTGTCATGGCACTTTACTTATAATTTTTCTCAGTTCATTTAAGTTGGCTTTCTCGAAGCCCATGGTGCTTGTTTGTCTCATTATCCATTGTCTCCTTTATAATTGAGAATTCAAGTGTTGCATGGTCACTTTTCCCCAGAGTTCCCATATTTGTAATTATATCCACCAGGCCATCCCTGTTAGTTAGTATTAAATCAAGGATAGCTGATCCTCTGAAACCTTCCTCTATTTCTGCTGGAGAACATTGTTGGGAAGACATGTCAGGACTGTTTTGGAGGGGCCTACTTGGCAGAATTGTCTCCCAGCATATGGCGGGGAAATTGAAGTCCCCCATGATGACTACATCGAAAATTGCCTCCTCGTCCTCTTTTTGACTGGGTGGATGGAAATATATGCCAATAACTATGTTGTTCTGATTGCTTGCTCCCTTAAAATTTAGCCAGATGCTTTCAATGGGGCCAATAAGTTCCTCATCTGGTTGTTGTGGGGATAAGATTAAGAGGAAGAAGTGCATGATATAAGTCACCTTGAACTCCTTGAAAGGTAAAAAAGACAGGATATAATGGAATGGAATGGAATGAAATGAATCTAAACTCTGTCATGTCCTCTTTCTTTTGCATGACTATTCAAGAATGAAGTCCTGTTCCCTTTTTCCCACCTGGACAATCTATAGGGGAAGTTCAACAGCAAGATCCCAGAGTAGGGACTAGGGAAAAATCTGCCCTAGATTCAAATGTGATAGGATTTGTACAAATATTTGATGAGGATTCTGCAGCAGACTGGTTTTTTCTGCAACATGCAGAATTCTGAACTTTTTTTTTAATGTATTGCAAGGATCCACACTAGATCACACTCCAAGTCATGTAGTTCAATTTAAGTGCACTTATACCTCTGGAATGAATCACTAATTGCATTCCTAAATAAATCAATACATACAAATCTGATTCTGTCAATGAGAGAATGATGCAATGGAAGATATTTCATGCAAAACATAGGTGGAACTAATTTAATAACATCTGTATATCCCTAGCTCAGAGGTGTACAGCATACTTTTGCATGATGCAGTAGGTTTGAAAATGCAATTCCTGATCTGGTAGTGAAAGATATTGACCTAAGATGATGAAGTGTTGCTGAAAGTCAGAAAAAACAAAACAGGGCTAAATGAACAAGTTGACTGAACTGGCATTAGGCAGCTTCATTGTCATTCTCTGTTTTAAACTGACTGCAGACCTGTTTGCCTGACTGCGCACATGTTGCTGTTAATAATTGAGTCAATTATTTTTTTCTTTGCTCTTTTCAAATTAAAACAAATCATTCTCTCATTTTGTTCCCTCCACACCTTCGACTTCCCTCTTTTATAGTTTAACTTTTCCAGAAGAGACACAAAGGTAGGTGGGTAAACTGAACTAGGAGGATATCAAAGACTAAATGTCCCTTGTTGCCTTCACTGCATGAAAGCTCCCTCAGTGTATTCCTCTGCTCCTCTTAGTGGTTTGTATAATGAGACTGGTAGAATCAGGGCAGCTGCAAGGAGCTAAAGGATCACTCTGTTATGATAATTATTCTATTTGAAAAGGGAATATTTGTTGCTCTTGCCTTTCTTTTTCTCCGTGCATCATATGTTATTCACTGAAAGTGTGCTTCATTTTGTTGCAAGAGAGGCTCAGTCCTTGTCCCCAAGAGCATAATATTTAAAAGCAAGAGAAAAGATCAGACAAAACACAGAAGATTCAGGAAGATGGTGGCCAATTTAGAACTCAAGAATCAAGTATCAAGAGGAATTATGATGGCATTAACATACTGTCTGTGAGAGTTTTCACAAGAGCAGAACAGAGACGATACAGCTGTTGATAGCCTGGCTTACATATACAAGAGGTTCTGAGGTTGCAGAATATACTTGGGAACCCCAGATTTACATGCCTCAATGCATTCTACTATCTGAGCCAAAGGACAAAAATGCTTCCTACCTTCTCATTCCATCTATAAAAGCAAATTGAATCTTACTTCAGCAGTAGTGACAGGAGGGCTTGGGTATGTGACATGAATCCATAGCACACACAGGTTTGTTCTCCAACAACTTACCCTTACTGTCCACTGGCTCAGCATCCACCTAATGTCTTATTTTTTTACAAAAATGTATACCGCTTTCCATGAACATTTCAAAACAGCAAACATGCAATTTCATCACAACTAAATTATAACAATAAAATGACACAAAGTGAAATATTAATTGGCAAATCAACAGTTCTGTAGCCTACTGCAGAGTGCAATTGGCCAGATCTTGCCAAGTGCAACTTCCAGGTTTCTGTGACACTCTCAAAGGAACATTCTCTCAGGGAGTCTCCCTTCTTGCAGCCATTGTCATCAGCTTCTCTTACTTCCCTTCCCCTCTCTCATTATTGCTAAGGCTGAGTTTCTTGATAAGCAAAGAGTGAGTGAGCAAGTAGGCTCTGGCATCTGCTGCATCTGTTTCTGGGCAAAGGTGAGAGGCAGGTGAGCAAACAGGTTGCAAGGCTGAAGAGGAAGAGAAAATCCAGGGAACTATGGCTGAAGTGTGGATCCTTTGCATGTGCCCAGTCATGTCTACCTTTAATGCTAGCTTGACACACTTTAGTGAAAGTTTCTAAGAAGACATTTAAACCTTTAAATCTAAACAGGCATTGAAACATCTAAACAGTGGGTGTCTTTCTCATAACATTTGGCAATTCATTCCAGTAGGCAAGAACTTCATTTAAAAACTGTGCTACAATTGCTCCTGAGGTGACCCTTAAGACTTGCCTAAACCTCCAAATACTGCCCCAAGCAAAGAATAATTTGGGTCATTCACTTCATCCCCAGGGGAGCTTCTGCATTTTTTCTCATTTATGTTTTTATCTTAGATTTTACTTATTCTAAATTACCTGGTCTACTTTTGAATTTGGAACTAATGCATTAGTAATTCTGTCTTTAGTAGTTAGTATCCAAAATTTATTCAGTCAAGATGAAGGCAATGTATCTTTCCATATTTTGTTGAACTTATACTCCTATCAGTCACAATTGAGCATAGCTAATAGTCAGGAAGTCAGGGAGTGACAAGGTTCCGTTCCTGATATACAATGTACTTAATATGTGTGTTTTACAGCAAATTCTGGTTTCTTTGTGTCTTTTCCCACTATTACATAACCAAGTCCATATGTCCATTGACAAAGCACTGCAGTAGGAAAAACAACCATGCTTGTATCTACCATTACTCAGAGATTCTTCTCTACTGGATGCTAACAATAAGTGACATCTAATCTTGTTACTGCTTTTATAAATAACACCTTCTAAAACTACACAGAAATGAAGTATGCATCTTATTTACATAATCCCAACATTTACAAATAAATTTAAAGTAAAGATAAACAGTGGAGAAAAACACTGCACTGGGACTGACTAATTTCTCACATCGTAAACCTTTTCCAGAAATGTACAGGGTGATGCTTTCCTAGGAAAACAGACAGCTGAATAAAATAGGCATGGCTGTTTCCCAAATGTTGATTGGCAATGGGGTAGACTGTCTGTCTCGAGTCTGTATATTCTAGGACACACAAAGAAAACAGTCCATCACTGCCAAATTTCCTAATAGAAGCATAGAAAATCAGAAGAGTGTCCTGGACATCTAGACTGACTCCTGGCTCCAGCCAGTTCTGCTCATGTACATCCAACATGTGGTTGTCCAAACTTTCCTTGAAAATCCTCACAGATGGGGCCTCCACCACCTCCCTTGGTAGCCCATTCTACATCCTGGGAGTCCTAACCATAGGAAGGTCATCCAATCTGAAACCCAGTTCCTTGAGTTTTGTCCCATTGCTTTGAATCCTTTCCTCCACTACCATCTAGCATGTGACACCCCTTCACATACCTACTGTATATGTCAGTATAATATCCCATCTGAGTCTCCTCTTCTCCAGGCTGAAAAGACATAGCTCCCTCAATCTCATCTCATAGGTAATCCCCCCAATCTGGCTACCATGCTTGTGATGCTTCACTGAACTGATTCTAACCTAGCTATGTCTTTCCTATGTTGTGGAACCCAGAATTGGATGCAGTACTCCAGTTGTGGATGCACCAGAGTCTTATAGAGTGGTACTAACCACTGTTTCAATGTAGAAGCCATGCTTCTGGCTATACCTGTTTGCCCTCCTAACTGCCATGCCACCAACGCTCTCCAATCACTGTCCCCCTATCTTTTACCATGTACTTATTCCTAAATCCCAAGTGCAGGTCCTTGCACTTATGCCATTCTCTTTCCCCCTGCCCACCTCCACATTCTGTCCAGTCACCCACTTTGGTGTCATCTGTGAATTTGGTCCAGGATAAAAAGGTCAAACAGAATTGGTCCCAAAACTTGTCACTGGTTGCCATCATGATAATTCCCTGCAGATAGTAACCCTCTGCTTGTGGTCCATCAACCATGCCCTTAATCCATCACAGTGCATCGATCTGTCCTGAAGTTCATCAAATTCTCAACCAGGATATCATGTGACACCTTAAGCCCCAGGTAAGGCACATCCACTGTGTCTCCTCCATCTGGCCACCTCAAAATCTTGTCATAGAATTCCAAAAGGTTCATCTGGCAGGACATATTTTTGCATAAGCCATTTTGTGTTGCTGCCAACCTCCATTTCCAATCTTGGATTTCTAGAACTTTCCTTATTATGAACTTTTCCATCATCTTTCCCAGAATGGATGTTAGTCTAACTGATCGGTAATTCTCCATGTCTCCTCTGATACCCTTTTTGAAGACTGAGACCACTGATTACTCCTGCCAATTCCCAAAGTACCCTCAGGTGTAGCCCATTAGGACTGAGTGCTTTTGTAACATCCAGGGCCCTGAGGAGCTTAATGCTGAGACGTACCTTTCACTGTACATTCTGAAGGATGTGGGAAAAGCAGGCAGTAAGGGGATATGCAACTTTGTAATAATATGGCATGTTCTAGCAATGGATTTCACTCCACTTTGGATGAAGGATCTTGAATTAAATAGAAAGGCTTTTACCAGCTCCCTTGTCTCAGTTGCTGAGTAAATAGTGTGAGCAAATCTGTGGTTCAAAATGAGTGGCGGGATGACTTCAGATTCGGCTTATTCATGTTCTCCAACTCTTTTCCTTTCTCTTTTATCAAATACCAAACCAAGCCTTCTTTCAGATTTTTTCCGTACAGTAAAAAATCTTTATTTGATATACTTACATTTCCTGTTGTTTTACTTTCTTCTTCTGCATAGTTGTTTCTATAGAATTTAGGCAGGCAGTCCCTCCTCCTATCACCTAGTTAGAGAAAAGGAATTATTTATCTGTATTCAGTTTTTGTGTCCTTCAGTTTTTTTGTATCTGTGTCTGCTTCATTAATCATCCTACTACAGTAGTAGAATTATTCCCCTCTTTGCCTTCTTTTATTATCATTTGTGCAGAAATTATTGTGAGGTATGCAGTTTAACCAAATAGCCCCTTTCTCCTTATAAATTTTGAATTATTATTATTACCCAGCCCATTTTAGTTCCATTCAGTTACTGTTGCTTTCCTTACTTAATGAATGGTGGATGATAATGATGATGATAAAATGCCTCCCTTTCTCACTCTAAATGTATATATTTCCATTCATTATTCCCTGAAGAACCATTCTCCACATGGCCTTCATTTTTTGTCCCTCACTGTGATGATGTGATTATCCATGCTCACCTCTCATCCCAATTGTCACTGCGATGAAGCTGTACATCCACAGTTCTACCCTATGAGGTAGGAGAAGACTTCAATAAATCCTTGCTCTATTTTCCTCAGAGAGTAGCTGTCAAAACTCCACCAGATATAAATGTATAATAATCCTATTGATTATGCCCTCATTCATAGGTTTAGGAACAGTCATTGCAGACGGGGGGAGAAACAGCAGAGGTGATAACCATTTTCTTTGCATGAAAACACGCACATTTTTCTATGAAAAAAATACAAAAAATGCAATTTAACACAGCCACAAAATGGAATGATGGGATTCAGTGAATTTAAGTGAGCTTGAGTTTTCCCTATGTCAGGCACAGTTTTTTTGTCTAACTACAAGAGACAACAAATCACCATCAAGATTAAAAAAAAACTCTTTATTGAAGCATGCACCCAATGATACAGGGTAGATCATTCCTCCTTCTTAAGAAACCAGCAATCAATACCCATTCCCTTTGGTTCCTCAAATACTAGAGCACCTGAGCTGTGCTTGCCTGTTTTCCAGGCTTGAGCTGTGAGATACTTATAACTCACTTAAAATAAAGAGGACCACACAGAAAGGACCTCTTTTTTCATGCAAATAGGGGTGCTTTGAATCCTGGATATTCCTTTTGGCCAGTCTGAGGTGTCTGCTGAGATTTTATTTATTTATTTAGAGGACTTCTATGCCGCCCCATTCTCCAAAGCCTCAGGGCGGCTCACAATCAGCCTTGGAGCGGCTCACAATCACAATTTTAAAGCACTTATCAGACTTGTCCTTATGGTGTACTTAGACAACCCTGCATTCAATGAGAAGCTTTTGAGGGCATGTGAGAATAGTGCTTCAATTCTTGCAGGGGAATGATCTAACTTTTCCCTTAACTACTTTGAAGTTGTTGGGATATTGGATTTCTACTAGAGGATTGCAAATGGACCCTGACAAAGTTCAGGCTGTTTTGTTGTGGAAAGTCCCTCGCTTGAGAAGTGAGTTGCTGAAGTTTTGGGGCTTTGCTAACTTCTGCCATCATTTTCTCCCCAATTATGCCCAGATCTCGGTTCCCTGACAGACATGCTCCAGGGCAAGGAGAGTCCAGGAGGTGGTGGGGGCCTCTTCACTTAGTGTATGCAAGGAAATATTGGACAACTACATGTTGGTTATTACATGGGTGGAGCCAGGAGTCAGACAAAATGGTCCAGGAGACCCCGTCTGACTCGCCATGTTTCTATGTTTGTATGATGTTTCTAATTTATGAATTGCCCCAATAGTCCTGTCTTGGACTCTATGGTAGGGAGACAACTGTGCCTCTGCATTCTTTCTTCCAGAGGGAATGGGAGTTGCGCATGATACCCCTTCTTCCAGGCATTTTGGGATTTACAAAACCTTGCATAGAGTGACATGTGATTTCTGGTGGTCTTGCATGCACCATGATTTCAAGACCTAGGTCTGTTCCTGCATGATTTCCCAGAATGCTAAGTGGTCTCCAGGCAAGCCCACCAAACTGTTCCTTCCTGTGCCCACCGCTCCGCTTTGCACACCATCTCTCTCAATTTTCTCACTTACTTGCCTTTGTCTAAGGGAAAAAATGCAATCCTGATCTTTTCACCAAGATGATGCATTTCATTATCTATGCCAGACAGTCCCCTCCATGAAGACCACAACATCACTCTTTGTCCATCACATGTGTAGATTGCATGGAAGACTTCAGGCCCTAATCATAGACAGGGGACTGCAGTTCACAATGCATTTCTGGAAGGAACTCCTCTCCCTCCTCCTTCCTCTGGTTGTCCTCAGTCTGATGGATGAAAGGAATGTCTGAATGCCTCCCTGGAACAGTATATCCCTAGTCATGTTATCTACTGACAGGATGAATTCACCTACAGAATTCACCTGGCAAAATTCATTCCTAATTTCTCCACCCACCAGACCCCTTTCTTTCTCAAATGTGCTTATCATCCCACTACCCTCCTCCAACGTGCCGCCCCCATTCAACGTTTTTCAGGAAATGCATTCTGCACATGCTCACCTTAAGAGACAATTGGACTGGGCTAAAGGGTGTGGTGGACTCTTAGACTTGCAGGTGGAGGATGGGTCTGCTTGCATGCTCTGTATTTGCCCTTCCCAACTCCCTCCAGGAAAATAGCAGCACCATGCACTGCCCCCTTTCAGAGACAGCCATCTGCTTGGAAGGGGTACAGTGGCAAATGCCACAACTCCTTGAATCAAGGACAAGTTGCTATACAATACTGAGAAGATAGCATGCTCTCTTTTTGGGTTAACTTGGAATAGTTACTATTCCTGAATGTCTCATTCTGCAAGGATGTCAGGACTTGCCTGTTGCTGCCAGTTCATCTGAATATCAAATAGGTTTTCTTTCATTGTTGGTTAAAAGCATTTTTGATGCATTGTGTCATGATGCAACATGTCACAATAAAAAAGGATCAAACATGGAAATAAATACTGTGGTTGCCACTCATATAACAATCCTAGTCCATCAGTACTTGGATTATTATAGCACTGTTTGATATGTTTACTAAAAAGATGAGACAGGCTGTTTTCTTGCTTTTGCTTGCAGTGCTTCAGCAAACAGAATTACTTAATAGGATTACTATTGAACTGTGCTGCATATTTCTGTTTTGATGATTAGTTGTACATTGTCTTTGTGCTTTATGTTTGTAACCATATTAACTGTTAATATAACAAGTTAGTATATAAAATGCTTTTTCCTGTATGTAATATCAAACAATATGTTGTGTTTTATCCATAACGTTTTAACAAGACACAGTAAATTAGATTCTGGAAATGAATGATTAGTAATGTGATATGAATTTAACTATACTAAGCATTTATCATTCCTGCTACATTAAAAAGCGCCTAATGAATATTATTTCCCTACTATGGAACAATGCCCACCCTGAAACATACAATGGGTAGTCAAAAAAAGTGTGCGCATCTGAATCTGGTCTGAGCCTATATCCAATGCAACAGGGCATGTACCAGAATGACTATGTTTCCTTGTTTTCCCAGTACTGCTGGTGAAAAGAAGAGAGTTGCACAGATTTAGCCCAGCTAAGTGAAAGGCTGTAGTTCCAGCTAGCATGTAAACCATGGTCCAAAGATCCATGTAAGGCTCCAAGGAGCAGAACAGATGGCTGAAGTTAGATAACAGGTCAGTTTTTGGAGAAGACAAAGAAATGTAAGTGGACCGGCAGTTCAGTAGGGACAGACTGGTCTGATTGAAGAAGTATATAACATACAGAGAGCCAAATCCCTATTGTTTGAGTAAAGAGACAACACCCCTGATAAGTCATCCGGAAGCAACAGAAAAAGGTAGAATGGGTGGTTGTGTTAGCCTCCTGTATTATTTTCTTCTTGCAATGACTTTCTTTTCAATTGTAACTCAGACTATTCTTTCTGCTTCTTCATCAGTAAGTGTTTCTTTGTTTGAAAAACAATGCTTGCACTCAACATTTTTCTTTCTAATCAGACACTGCTTTTTCCCAGGAGCTGTAATCTGTCCATTCAGTGCTGTTTGCCTTTTAAAACACCTTTGTGCATGTACATGCATGCACAAAGCACTTGTCTTGCACCCAGTGCATGATGAAATGCACAGCTAAACCATGGTCTGTATTTCTCTGACACAGATGACTTAGTCCAGGTGGATTCAAAGAGCACCTTCTTTGGATATGGTTTCACATAGGTGCTGCATGACTGGTGGGCAGTGCAGAAAAGGAATGTATCAATATCTCCTTTGACTTGAGGGCTATATCAGGAGTATAGCATTTGGAACCTGCTGAGTCCCTTGGAGCAACATAGATCTGCAGGCCATTGCAACTGGAAGTTTGTCACAACAGCTGGTGATTCTGCTCATCTTGAATGTCAGGGTAGGATTAGTTACTGTTACTGGGGAATATACTGTAAAAACTCATAGAGCTGTCCTGAATCAAAGCAGCAGACTTTGGGGAGGGGGGCATATTCTGCCTTCTGACTGTTCCCAAAAAAAAAAAGAATGTCTGAGAAAATATTTTAAGTTCATTTTTATCAAAAAATTGCTAGTTAGCACAGTCCAAGCTGAACACAGACTCAGATGCAGGTGAAGTCCATACATTTCTGAGCTTACTGTGTGATGCACAAACTCAAAATTGTGTTTGGCACCATGAAAACATTTGAAAAGAATCACATAAAAATGTTTACTAATTTAAAAGAAATAAAGAAATGCATGTAACCTTAACAAGGAAAAAAGAATGTGTTCATTTCAAAGATGAGCAGCCTTGATTTGGAAGAATAATCATAAAGTGTGCATAGGTTTTCATGCAAAAAAGTTTTAAACCTCACAATTTCATACAGACTCAAATCAAAATGAGCTTTAAAACACAATTTGGAATTTTTAAAACTCTTTTCTGCCAATTTTATCTATTTTCACAAAGGACATTAGGGGGAAAAAAAGAAAAGAAATATATGGGGGAAAAGATGCCAAGGGATATTTTACAAATATAGCAAATAATTTCAGTATTTGAACATGTTCATTAAAAAGTGAGAGTCCTGTCTGAAGTGGAGAAAAATGCATTTTGAAAAGGGGGAATGCATGCTAAAAATTTCCTTTGGTATGAAGTCTCAGTGGCGAAGAATTGATGATATTTTGCAGTGAACTGTTCCAGATGGACAGTTCACCACTCTGAAGACACTGTGCAGCTACTCCATTTTGACTGATTTTCTGAAATAATGAAATGAAATGTGGAGAGAGAGGGGAGGGAGAAAAAGTGGTTGAAAAATATGGAAAAGGTAGGACTGGAAAACAATGTTGTCTAATCCTTACCTCTCCTAAAATGTTGTGAATGAAAGCATTTGGGCTTTGTTTTCACCTGCCAGTCAATCACAATAATATTTAAAAAATATTATTAAAACCTATTTGTTCTTTAAAACAAAGAAAACACTGAAATAGATCACATATACACCTGGCTGAATAGCATTGGTTGTCAAGTGTGATAAGATGAATTGCTTGTCATAGTATCTTTCTCATACACACATTAAATGCATACACATAGAATCTTTGGATTCAGAATCCTTTTCAAATCACAAGATTACATTTATATTGCCTGACTGCAAGTCAACCAAGCAATTTGGAGGTGGGAAGGCTGACATATTAATGTCAAATTGAAAGTGAGTAATAGTCAAATCCATTGTGTCATTGTCATACATTCTGCAAATGACCTCTCCAACTGGGAAGTTACCTCTCTTGTGAGATTTCTGATGTAATTTTCCAAGATTGCATGCTTAACTTAGCGTATCACTTCCTTGTTTAGTTGCTGAAGTGGGGATCACATTAGCAGAGGAAGAAAGCTTCAAATGCTAGCTCAGTTTTCTAAACGGAACCTGTAATTTCCACTTTAGAAAGTATGGCTTACTATATTCCACCTTCTATGTTCCTTCCATAAAGGTTGAGTGCAGCCAAATGATGGTTGAATAAGACTAAGTCTGCCCCTAACTTATATGCTCTGACCTGACTGAGGTCATGCATCCTGCTCTGCCTGATGTCTGCATGCCCCACTGGCTTGGCTCACAATGGAAACACAGCAGCATACACACCTGAACACTTCCCTTCTGGAAAATCAGCCAAAACCCTCCAAGAATAAAAAAGGGTAGAAACTCAAGCACATATACAGAAACAATAGGAAAAACAAACCAAACCAAAACACAACTCTAAACTACAACAAATACGATAATGATCAGATATATTGAACTGGTCCTAGAAGTATTACCAATAATATATATGTATGCATATATGCTCATACATATGCACACAAATATTCAAAGTTCCTGTTTCACGACTATAGCTTGAGGATGGATGACAAAATGGCCAGTTATTATCTTGCCTGATTGGAAGCAGCTCTTCAAAGTATCGGGAACATTTTTTCCACTGCCTAAGCTCCGGTTCTCTTATCTGGAAGGGACAGTTATTGAACCTGGGGCTTTTTACATTTGAAAAATATGATGGTTCCATTGAG
Source organism: Varanus komodoensis (assembly GCF_004798865.1). Taxonomy (NCBI): domain Eukaryota; kingdom Metazoa; phylum Chordata; class Lepidosauria; order Squamata; family Varanidae; genus Varanus; species Varanus komodoensis. The sequence continues at coordinate 2,007,336 of NW_025335701.1, forward strand.
CAATGTTCACTTTCCAAGTCTCTTCTTACATAAAGAATGGGTTCTTATGAAGTACTGAATGGAGGGTCATGATGATAAGGAAGGAGCTGCTTTGCCCACTTTGGAGAGGAATGATTTGCTTGCCCATTGTTCCAGAAGTTCACAAACTCCAAGATCAGCAGATTACTGATTTTTCCCCTTGTTTTTCTTTTTCCACTCTTCCTTCTATGCTCCTTCAACATTGCAAAATAAATATTTCACTCAGATAAACTTTATATCCAACACATGTGAAGACACACCTCCCAAAATCAAAACTTCTAGGATTTCTGTTCTGCAATAATAAATTGTACATACGCTAGACTTTTTCTTCTCCTAATGTCTGAATCTCAACACATTATCAAGGAAGCTAGTAATAGTGAAGACAGGTTGCTTAGCTGTAACTGTTGTTCTTCAAGTGGTCATCTGTGCATCACACATATACTGTAGGTGTTGTGTCTGCACAGTGCCTGTGCTCAGGAAGCTTCTCTCAGCTAGTAACAGTTTTGGTGGGAACTCCACTTCCCCACTGCCTAGTATAAATGGGCTGATCCTTGCCCTCTTGCCAGTCCAGCCAAAGACCACCTGTTCACCCCTAACTGGTACTGGCATGTAAGTGCAAGATGGGAAACATTACATTATATTATATGAACCCTGTCACTGACACCAAGTGGGGCTGGTGGGTGGGTTGTGTGAATGCACAGATGACCGCTCGAAGAATAACAGTTACAAGCAAGCAACCTGACTGTCTTCATCATGGTCTCTGTGCATCACACATATGGGTGATTAGAAGCTTACCAACCTGGAGGCAGGACAGTTTTGATATTGAAGTACAGCAGAAAGGACAGCATGACCAAAGGAGCAGTCCAGTCTAGCCTTCACATCGAGATGATAGTGCTTAATAAAGGTGCAAGAAGTGGACCATGTGGCAGCTTTGTATGAGTCCTGCACAGGTATGCCTGCATGTAAGGTAGATGAGGTAGCTACACCTCTAGTGGAATGTTGTTTTGGAGCAATGTTGTTGTTGTTAGTTGTGAAGTCATGTCCGACCCATCATGACCCCATGGACAATATTTCTCCAGGCCTTCATGTCCTCCACCATCCCCCGGAGTCCACCTAAGCTCACGCTGACTGCTTCAGTGACTCCATCTATCCACCTCATCCTCTGCCGTCCCCTTCTTCTTTTGCCATCAATTGTTCCCAGCATTAGGCTCTTCTCCAGTGAGTCCTTCCTTCTCATTAGGTGGCCAAAGTATTTGAGTTTCATCTTCAGGCTCTGGCCTTTTAAAGAGCAGTCAGGTTGATCTCCTCTAAGACTGACTTGTTTGAATGGTTTGCCTGGGATTCAAACTGAGATCATTCTGTCATTTTGAAGATTGTATCTCAGTACTGCTTTTCCTACTCTTTTATTGACTATGAAGGCTACTCCATTTCTTCTGAGGAATTATTGCCCACAATATGGTGCTTGACTGAATTAAATTTACCCATTCCTGTCCATTTTAGTTCACTGATTCCCAAGATGTCGATGTTAGTCTTGTCATCTCATGTTTGACCACACCCAGCTTGCCTTGATTCATGGATCTTACATCCCAGGTTCCCATGGAGTACAGATTTTTACAGCATTGGACTCTCCTTTTACCACCAGATACATCTGCAACTGAGTGTCCTTTCAGCTTTGATCTGGTCACTTTATTCTTTCTGGTGCTACTAGTACTAGCCCTCTGCTCTTCCCCAGTAGCATACTGGACACCTTCCGACCTGAGGGGCTCATCTTCCAGCATCATATCTTTTTGCCTTTTGGTACTGTCCATGGGTTTTCATGGCAAAGATACTGGAGTAGGTTGCCATTTCCTTCTCCAGTGGACCATGTTTTGTCAGAGCTCTCTGCTATGACCTGTCCATCTTGGGTGGCCCTGCACAGCATAGCTCATAGCTTCATTGAGCTACACAAGCCCCTTTGCCATGACAAGGCAGTGATTCATGAAGGGGTTTGGAACAATAGGGAAGTCCAGTTTAGCAAGTTGGTAGGGGGATTGTTCAGTTCCAATGATCCATTTTGACAGGCGTTGAAGTCCTATTGGTGTTCCTTTATCATGTTCAGAGTATTTGATGAGCAGGCTTGGTTTTTCAAATGATTCAGTTTGGAACTAGTAAACGTGAGAGACCTGCATACATCGAGGCTGTGAAGTGACTGTTCAATCAGTGTCAACAGCACTGGAAAGTATACCATTGTGGAATATCTTGGTTGAGATGGAATGTCATCACTCCCTTCTGGAGGAAAGTTGGATCCATGTGGAGGCCCACCTTTTCCTTAAGGAAATTGAAGCATAGGGGATTGACCCGAAGGGTGCATAGCTCACTAGCCCTCCTTGCAGAGGTTATGGCCACTAGGAATGCCCATGATAACAGCTGTAAATTAGTGGAAGCTAAGAGTTCGAATGGCAGTTTTGTTAAGTCCAGCAGAACAACTGACAGACTCCATGTCGGGATGATTGATCAGATCGGAGGGTTTAGGTTTTGCAGCCCTTGTAGGAACCAGTGTGTTAATTGGTGTGAGGACACAGACAAGCCTCTATGGCATGAGATAGCTGCAAGATACACCTTGATGGAAGAGGGTTTCAGACCCCCTTGGTGTACCGAGAGAAGAAATTACAAAATGTTCTCGATAGTTGCAGAGTCAAGTGAAAAGTTGTTTCTGGCTGTGAAGTATGTAAATTTTCCATTTTGAATCATACGATCATTGAGTATTTGGTTGTACTGCACCGCAAGATGTACTGAATGTCCAGATGCAGGCTTGTTTGTACCGAGCTTGTTGACGGTACCAAGATCAATGTTGGTACTGAGATTGGTGTCTGTGCTGAGGTTAATTTATTAGCCACACCATCAGTTTCAGTGTATGCAGGTCTGGATGTTGAATGCTGCCCTGGTGCTGGGTGAGCAGGTCTGAAATTTCCAGTATGTGGATGTATATCCTTTGGGACAGATGGAGCAAAGTGGGGAACCAGGTTTGACAGGGCCACCATGGAGTAACCAGAACGTCAGTGGCATTGTCCCATCCAATTTAGGATAAAAGGATAAAGATAAGAGTAAAGTACAAAGTGTAGAAGTTCATGAGCAGAATCAAAATCAAAAACAACATGAGAGAACCTGAGGTACAGTGAACAGCAGTCGAAAGCAGACTGGCGAGAAGGCAGGGACTCTGCCCATTTATGCAAGGCTGTGGGTGAGAGGAATTTCCACCAAAACTGTGACTAGCTTAAAGAATCTTCCTGAATCCAGGCACTGTGCAGGCGCAGCATCCAAATGTGTGATACACAGACCATGATGAAGAACTGCTGCTTGACAAATAATTCCTTGCAGCTGTAGTTGTAATTTTATATGCACAATTAATTGCTAGGTGACATTCTGAAAAATTAGTCATTTTCCACTCTTCTCCTAAAGGTTTTTTTTTACCTAACACTCAAACAAGATCTATAACATATCCAAATTCGGTGCACTGTTTTTCGCCCCTTCCTCATTCCAATAATAGGTAATGTTTTGAGAATAACCATTAGTGTTCCTCAGAATAGTGAGAAACAACCATTAGTTTTATTTACAGCACATGGATATAAATTATATTAAAGTACCATGCAAATACAGTCATTTTCCAATTCACTAAAGAGATGGATGTTTTCCACTACATGGCTGTCACACAAAAGGGAATTTAGTCAGCTGAATACTAGTTTAAGTCTATCATCAAACCAGCTCAACCAAGCTATGGTATGATGAGTTCCTTTGAGGGTCTCAATGGCAGATTTCATTTTTCTGATCCAACTCTAGTGTAATGAGTTACACCTTTCCCACCCTTCATTTAGTGTTGTACTGAAAGCTTTCCATTTCCAGGTATTAGAGAACTAAAATGGCTTTTACATTATGTTGCCACAATAACAATCATTTGATTAGTGAAGGCAGAAGTAACCTGCTCTTTAATTCCAGCAGATATCTTTGAGCAATGGCATGATTCTTCAACCTTTTAACATAAAATGTTGAATCTTCTTCAGTTGAAGGCAGATAGATGAAAGAAGTAATAGTGATCAGAGGGTACATCTGCTCCTCTGAATACTCTAGCACCAACAATAGTAGTTCTCCATCATCTGCTAATAAGATATAGTTTGTTTCCATTATAAGTTGTCCCATCAGGAGATTGCCAGGTTTCTTTGTGTATATACTTGTGGGCAAAATAGGTGTTTCAAATACATAAGCCATTCAGTCCCCAAAACTCAATAGGTGATCTCCATTATCATTTGTTTCTGTTGAGGATCCACACATCCTGATCACATGTTCAACACCATGCCTGTCATTGTTAATTTGTGCATTAAATTCACCCTTTATCAAGGGAAAATATTCCTTGGACAAGAAGGATATGTGTTGGGTTGAATATTTTAAAGAGGCATTAAATCAGCCCCACCCAACAATAACACACAACTTCAGCAGCCCACCTCAAGCTAATCTGGATGTAGATGTGGGATTAGTTACTCAAGTTGGAGTGGAGGAAGCTATAAATTCACTGAAAAATATTGTGAAATACCAGCTGAGTTTCTAAAATATGATGGTAAGCTTGATCATCTGCAGGCTTACTAATTCAATGACTGCTGGCAAAATGAATGAATCCCCAGTGATTGGAGAAAAGGTGTTGTTGTTAAAATACCAAAAAAGGGCAATTTGAGTGATTGAAAACTGGAGAGGTATTGCACTCCTCTCAGTCCCTGGGAAAGGAAAGGGTTTAGTATTGTTCTGTTGAAAAGACTGCAAGATAAGGTAGACCAATATTTGCATGAAGAACAAGCTGGATTTGGATAAGACCACTTGTGTAGTGAACAGTTCTTTTCCCTGAAAAATATTATTGAACAAAGCATTGAGCATCAAAAACCACTGTTAATTAATTTTTACATATTTATGAAAGCATTTGACTCAGCAGGAGACCCAGTTCTAAAATTTGTGAAGCAATTTAGTTACCTTGGCAGATAGTGGGACAGAAGCAGATGTGAAATGCTGAATAGGAAAAGCAACTGCTATTTTCCAAAAAGTGTGCCAAAAAAAAATTACCCAGAATATCAACAACTTTTAGGAATGTTGCCTTAGAATGATATTATGTATTACATATTTGGACCACATTATGAATGAAAAACTATTACAAAGATGTGGTACTCGAAGACTGTCTGAGCTGCTAACATTGTTCTACACATTTTGGGAAATTATCGACCTCTGAGATAAAATGTGTTAATTCTTACATATTTTGATTAGATGAATTTAGAAAACAGGTGATAAAGGTGCTGTTTGGCTAAAGTTTTCAAGATATTTCACAATATTTCACAATAAGGAATTATATACAGGCGAGTATATATGCCTACACGGGAGGGAGGAGTCTGATGATCATGATGCCTCATAACTCGACCAAGTATGGTAGAACAATGAAAATGGTACCACACGAAAGTGTATAAATTTACCTTCACTTTGAGACTAAAGATTATTACCTTACTGTAATTTATTGGGTTTTTTTATTGCAAGGTGCATTTGTCTTGGTCAGATCTACGCATCATACAGTTACATCTGGGGGCTTATGAAGGTGTCATTGCCTAACATTTCCAAGGAACAGTTGCATGATATTTTCCCTTAGAAGCTAAGATGCCTCGAAACTGTGTAAACAATGCAGATAACTTCTGCTACATTTGTGGCAAGGTGACATTTGCACCTCAGAAGTGCAGTATGACGGCAGTGGTAAAAAAGGCATATTACCTATATTAGGGGATCAGGACAAAAGTTGGGCCCCTCATTTTATTGTTGCATTACATGTGCAACTTATCTGCATCATTGGTTAAACAAGAAGAAAAAGTCCATGCCTTTCTCATTCCCAGTGGTGTGGAGGGAACCCACCAATCATAGATGGAGTTTCTTGGGAACAGCAAGGCAGAAGACTATGAAAAGCACGTGGAAAATTTGCTTAGGTCCTATAAAGCACTTGGTGCAAACATGTCACTGAAAATTCACTTCTTACACTCACAGTTAGAATATTTGCCTTTGAACTGTGGGGCAGTGTGTGATGAGCATGGGGAGAGATTCCGCCAGATATTGCAGACATGGAGAAAAGATACCAAGGGAAATGGAGTCCATCCATGCTGGAATCTCTACAGGGATGATCCTACTGCAGTTCACAAGAGAAAAGCCAAAAAGCGCAGTTTATATACCAAATGAAGATGGAACCTTGTCATTTAATCTGATGCTAGAGCTTGTCAGTTTTTCATGCAAAAAGCATGGAAATCTTACATAAAAAACCAATAAATGAATGGAAAGTTATGTTACTGATATCAGTAAAAAGATAAATTTATAATGATTGGCATGGCACCGTTCTCATCACTATATCACATTTTTCAGAAAATTTATGGAGCATAATCACACATCCCCCTTGTCGAATTGTTTTGATGCAATTTTGACCTGAAGCTTTATCTTGGAAACTGGAACCAATTAATACTCAGGACTTAATTTTCCTTTATTAGTGACCCAATTCTAGTAAAATTTGGCTACTTTCATTTCCGAGGCTTTCTCATTGTAGACCAATGTAATTGAACAAAGAATGTATTTTCTGGACATGTGCTCTGCATGAATAAACAATGATCCAATAAGACTGAAATTAAGTGGATACCACTAGGAGGAGAGGCAGGCCAAAAAGGATGTGCCATCAAACATTCCAGAATGACCTAAGAAGTATCAACCTTGAATGGAAGGATAAAGAAACTATTGCTGTGGATCAAGCACAGGACATAAAGAAGAAAAAGGCAGAAGTACAAGAAGGAATCTGTCATCTTCCTCTTCTTCTTTGGCCAAATAAATATGATCTTCATTAATACACACCAGATATTTTGGATTATAATTCCCATCAACTACAACAGAAAGATGGCTTATACAGGCTTATGTATGTTTCACAAAGAGGAAGGTCAAGATCTCTTCTTGCTAATGCCAGAGTGTAGGACACGGAATAATCGATTCAAGTTGCGACAACCCAGATTCAAGCTGGACATCAGAAAAAGCTTCCTCACTCTCAGAGCAATATGACAGTGGAACCCACTGCTCTCCCACAATAGAGACATTCAAGAAGAAACTGGACAGCCATCTGAGTGGGATGGTGTAATGTGGTATCCTGCAACAGCAGGGGGTTGGACTCAATGGCCTCTTCCAACTCTAATATTCTATGATTCTATGTCCTTTCTCACTTATCTTTCACAAGTTTGTTTCAGAGTGTCAGTGCAAATATGGATGGGGGATCAGTAAGACATTCTTTACTTGGCCTTCCAAAGGTTTTGACAAAGTCTTTCACCAAACAATTCTGAACAAGTATTTCAGAAGAAGAAGATAGTTTATCTTATAGAGAAAGCAGTAATAAAGGGTCTGTTCATACAAGGAAGGGATGCGAACAGTATGGTCACATGATATTAAATATGAGATACCATGTGCAATTAGAATAAGGGATTGCACAAAATTCTAAAGCAATTTTCAAAACAGGAAGAATGAGCATTAAAATGTAGGAAAAGTTTAAAATGATACATAGACAAAAATCAAATATATTCTGGCGTGATCTGACTTTGTGGTGAATGGTCAAGTTTTGTCAGATCTTGTATAGCTCAATGAAAGCATCACTCAGTATGTATCTCCTATGAAACCAGTAAAGTCAATGTTGGCACAATTAGGAAAGAAACAGAAAATAAATGCCACTATCGTAATCTCTCTTCCAAATGTAGAGATTGACCACATTGTGAATACTCTATGCAGTTCTTGTCACTGCATTCTTAAAAAGGACATTGCACAGCTAGAAAATGTGCAGAAAAAGCTGACTAAATCATCAAAGGAATGAAAGAGCTTTCCTCTGGGGAATGGCAACCGGTCTTGCAACACCTTGCAATTCTCTGCTACATTATAGAGACAGAAACAAAGCAAGACAGAAGAGGTCTCCCAGGCCATCTAGTCTGACCCTCCGTTCCAGCCAACTCCACTCATGTGGTTGTCTGATCTTTCCATGAACACCCTCACTGATGGGGCTTCACCTCCCTTGGAAGATTATTTCATGTCCTTGGGGTCCTAAATGTCAGGAAGTACTTCCTGACATCCAATCTGAAGCCTGGTTCCTTGAGCTTTGCCCCATTAGAATGGGCTCTGCTCTCCACTGCAAGGAAGAACAGGTTGCAGCCCTTCTCCACATGTCATCCCCTCACATACCTATAAGTATCTAAAAGACTCTCCTCTTCTCCAGGCTGAAAAGACCCAGTTCCTGCAATCTCTCCTCATATGTCATCCCTTCCAAATCAGCCACCATTCTTGTGACCCTGTGCTGAACTGATTCTAACCTAGCCATGTCACTTCCATGATGTGGCACCCAGGAGTAGATGCAGTACTTCAGTAGTGGGCACACTAGAGTCATGTACAGAGGTATCGGCGCCTCCCTAGATCTGGAAACCACACTTCTGGATATACATCCAAGGGTGGCATTTGCCTTTGTAACTGCCGCGTCACAGTGCTAGCTCATGTCCAGCCTGCTGTCAAGAAGTACACCAAGATCCCTTTCACAAATGCTGCTCTCCAGCCACTTGTCCCCCAGCCTGTACCTGTGACACCAGTTTCTGTGTTCATAAAAAAAATGCACTTATGCACATTGAAGGACATCCTGTTGTCCCCCAACCACTTCCATAGACTGTCCAGATCCTTCTGGATCTGGATCACCTGCTTCTCAGTTGTGGCCACTGCCCCCACTTTGGTATCAACTGCCAATTTAGTCAGCAGACTGGTTACCCCCTCTCCCAGGACTTTGATAAAAAGGTTGAACAAAATCAGTCCCAGAACTGAGTCCTGAGGGGCTCTGTTCATCACCAGCTGCCTTCCTGATGATTCTCCACAGTCACCCTCTGCTTACGGTCCATCAACCATGCTCCAATCCATTTCACAGTGCACTGATGTATTCCAAAGCTCAACAATTTCCAGACCAGGATATCATGTGGTACTTTCACAAAGGCCTTCCTGAAATCCAGGTAAACCAGGTAAGACCCACTGTATCTTCTCCATCTAACCACTGCAAAACCTTATAATAGAATTTCACAAGGTTCATCTGGCAAGGATCTTATCATAGAATTCCGCAAGGTCCATCATCTCTCTTGTTTAGGTGTTTATACAACATCAGTGAGAGAATGCTCACATTCCCAACAGAAATTTTATGGCAGGTGAGCTTTAATACTCTTGAGTCCTGCTCTAATTCCAATGAGATGGCCATATAATGTAAACTGAAACAAGCTGCAGAGTCAACCCCCACAAACATTTTTTCTAAGCTCTTTTTTTTTTTCTTTTCAGCTCCTTTCTATTGTATTTTTGAGCCAAGAGAACATTACTTCAGCTTGCTGCAACTAAGACTTGAAAGACATTTCTTTTTTTGCATTTGGAAAGGACCTTGAAATGAAAAGTTTCTTGAGGATTAGCAGTGCTCTATGTGAATGCTAATTCCACTTTAAGAGTTGTCAAGATATCTGTTATCTCTGTTTAAGAGGCTAAGATGGATGCATGGTGAAGACTAACCCTGATACTACTCATGTTTGTATGTGATCAGAAGGAAGGTCATCTCCTTTGGCCTATTTTCTTTCTTTGACCAGAAACTACTGAGAAAGTGAAGTGCATTTCATTCATTGTGGTTCTTCATACTTCTAGATGTATTTGTACATGATTTATTTTGAAGGTAATCTGTACTTCCCTAACAGCTTTATGCTGAGGCAAAGATAATAAAGAACCATGGACCCTTCCTCTTAAAATTTATCAGAGAAGAATGGAGATGTACTGGAGTAACAGACTTTCAGGTTTATGATACAGATGTAAAATGAATTGCAGACTAACAGCACCATCTGTTGGATCTGGAAAAATTGGATTTGGGACTAATTTTGAGACAGAAGTACAGAAGTAAAAGTTTCCTGCTTGCTTATAGACTGATAGAAATTGAGAATTTTTGAAAAATTGAGACATTTGCAGAAAATTTTAATTCTTAACAAATTAATTCATACTTATATTCTAACAACAAAAACTAATATTGAAATAGAATGTGACTAATAAATGTAACATCAGGAAAACTGTGACTAATGTACTGGTATCAATTTCCCTCCCTTTGTTCCTTTTTTCCTTCTTTTCCCTTTCCTTTTTTCCTTCTTCTCCCTTGTAAACTGCTAGCTTATTTTATAGTTATGAGGAAATGTGTGAGGTATATAAGCAGAGGAAGTAGTGAAGAATGAAGGATAAATGCAAGAAGGAAAGTCTGATTTGCATCGATGGAGAAAATGGGGGAAAAATAACTATCTGTGAATTAGAAGAAGTTCTGAAGATTTTGACATGAAGTTTTTTGGACAAGTTTTTAGACACTATCAAGCTTGAGAAAGGATGAAATTGATCCCCCAAAATAGAACAACAGAAGAATTGAGATTTATCAATAAAATAAAGTGGAGGAAGATTCAAAACTATCTACAATTAACTAAAATGGACTAAATTTCTATTATGAAAATGCATGTACTACCCAAATTGAATTTTTATATCAAATGATAACCATTTCTATACAGAAAAAAAAATCTCCAAGAGTGGCAAAGACAACTGAACATGTTTATTTGGAATGGTGAATAGTTCACAATTAGATTCAAAATCCTTCAAGAAGAAAAGGAGAGGGGAGATGCCACAGTAACTAGTTTAAAGCAATACTATTATGCAGCTGGCCTGGTTTAGATTTCAGAATAGATTATAAATGTTAATGATAGGTTAATCTAGAAATAGCAGATCTTAAAGAAGAAATACACAATTACTTATAGCCAAAGGGTTAGTTATAAAAGTTTTGACATCAAAAAAATAATCATGTACTAACAGGTGACTTAATAAAAATATGGTATTCTATAAGAAGAAGAAATATCCCTTTGATTTCTCCTTTGATGTTCCCAGTTGAAGTATATGGAAAGTATTCAAGGGGAAAAAAATTGTATAACATATTGGGATATGATTGATCACTAAGGACAAGTTAAACCTTGGCAACAACTAAAAGATGTAGAATATGACTTATTTATTACCAAATGGTTTCAAAACTCAAGGAGGAAATCCAGTCAGAGGAATAAACTATAAGAAACTTGATAGAATTTGAAAAGCCAATTACACAACAAAAGGATCATTTGTTGGGAAGGCTTTACAAGCAATTACTTCAGTTTGACACAGAAACTCAGCTAGTTAAGAAATGTATTATAATTTGGACACGAGATCTTGGAGAAAAAATATTGCCCCACTAATGGAAAGCTTTATATAATAAAGACATTAAATTCACAGACAATCAAGCATGTAGAGAAAATTAGAATAAGAATTGTTCAGTGGTGCATTACCTTGAAAAATATAGAAAAATGGATAAGAATTATAATGGAAAATGTTGGAAATATAAAATGTAGATGGGACTTTTTACTACATGTGATGGATTTGTGACAAAATTTAAAGATTTTGGAAGTAGACACATGCAGGTAATATTTAAAAAAATTAAAATTAACTTTCCTATGCCCTAGTAATATGTTTTTGAAAATAATGACTGAGACTTTTTCAAAGAATATGACAGCTGCACAAGAATTTCATTTGCTTCTAAATGGAAAACAGCAGACTGTCCAACAGCTGAAAAATACGCAGTGATGGCAAAATTAACCAATCAGTAGACAGCAAACAGTAGATCAATTGAAGAATTTAATGATAAATGGAAATTTTATTTTATGCAGTTTAATTAATATAGAACAAAAGGAAGCACATTGAAATATTGCTGACAGTTTATAATTGATTTGAAGTGTTTGGGAAAATTGTTGGTTTAGAAACTATAATGATCTTTTTTGAAAGTCTAGTGAAGTACCAATTGACAAAAAGATATAAATTTCTGACCTTGGCAAAATATATGTTATTTTTGTACAAGACCCCTTGACATTCTTACATTTCTTCTACATTTTTCTTCCTTTCTCTACTCAATTTCCTAGGAGAACATTCTATAACTTCTGGAAGTCTTTGCTTTGTAAAGTATGGCCAGTTGCATACTGTGAGCATATTGGTATACAAAATTATGCATTTTTATTGAGAATGTAGATAGGGAGAAATTGTTCTCTTTTTCACTACACCCCTTGTAGTGATGGTCACCAGCATGAATGAATTTAGGCAGTATTGGACAGATTCAAGGATATCACAAATCACCATGGGTTATAATGGCTATATATATAATGTTCTGTGCCTGCAACAGCATGCCTTTACTTGGCAGTTGCTGGAAAATTGCACAGAAGTTATTTGTTATTTGTTTTCATGGCCAAATTGGGCTTCACACTGGCATCTCGTTGGGCACCATGAGTACAGAATTCTGACCTTTGGTATACCAAAGCCTTTGGTATACCAGAAACATGGTTCCTGTGTTTTCTTGTGTTATGAGGATGCCAGGTTGAGGAATGCTTCACTGCAAATACTAATAGAAGATTTGAAAGGATGTTTGTGTGTGTAAAACCTTGCCCAAAATGTTTTCCAACACTAAAATCCTGGATGACATGCTCACAGAAGAACATTTCATTAAGCTGAGTGCAACTTACTCCCAAGTAAGTACATACATGATTGCAGCCAGAGCTCTTTTCCAGTCTTAATGCCCTTCTGTTCGTACATGGGATCCTTTAAAGCTCCTTTATTAAATGACCGCTCCATATAGCACAACACTTTATCCCAAGCTCAGAGAACCTCCAGATTCATAATGTGTAGCATTCTGCCATCACAAGAAACATTATTTTGTCCCTTCTATGCGGCACTGGGAGTACATGGGGTTTAGGAGGTCATCCTTTTGTTGGAAGCCGGCTAAATACACCCAAATAAATAGTTTTAAGACAAATTTGAATATTTTGAGCTGAGCAAACTAAGTGAGCAGAAGGAAGTGCTCATTCCATCTTTTTGTTTACATGTATGTATGTCTGTTTTGTTTCTATTACTTGTTTTGGTTAGCCCCAGAGAAGACTTACATATTATTAAAGGTTACTAATATTTTTAAAAAATCTCTGTGTTCCAAAAATAATTTATCCAGTTCAGTTACCCTACAAGTTAAGGGACTATGGATTCTCTTACTTTCTTTGCCATCTTCTTACTGTAAATATGATCAAGGAAATTGAGGGAGAGCATGGTAATATTTCATTCACAAAGAGATTTAGAAAATTCTCTAAGGACAGTTTAGTAAGCCCTGCTCCTTATTTAATACTAAATATTGATTATTTCTCAGCCAAGCTTCCAGATGCTGACATGACACAAAGTGGAAGTGGCAGCAAATTAGCAGCATGCAAAAACCCAGCATGGAGTTGATCATATGCACAGAACCGCAGGGAGTGTCAAGCTTGAACATCTCACATCTGATTCAATGTGGGGTTGGAACACAAATTGTTGTTAGTTGCGAAGTTGCGTCTGACCCATTGCAACCCCATGGACAACATTCTTCCAGGCCTTCCTGTCCTCCACCAGCTCCTGGAGTCCATGGGGATGCCACTTTGTTACTTAAACTTATATGATGGCTGGGGGCTTTTCATTGTTTCCCTTGCTTTTAGACTGTGTATTAAACCCCAAACAAATCACTGCTACTGCAAGTCTCAGTTTACAACTAGCAGGATTTTTTTCATGGCCTATTGGCAACAGAGATCTTGTGCTTCTGCAGAATTGAAACAAAAAATAAACAAAAAGAGTTTTGAGAAAGAAAAACCCCTTGCTCTCCTTTCTCACACTGCCTTGCATTTATTTATCTGCTTGTGAATCTAGACTTCCAAGCAACCAATAGGAAATCAACCTCCATTTTCACATGGAAATAATTTTCCAGGGAAACTCAGGAGGAAACATTGGGCTGACTTTTATTTTAATAAAATTATCAACATTTCTCAGCTGGATATTGCACAAACATTCTTACTTCAGTGTAAGGAACCAGAAGCTAACAATTTGCTCAGGACACATAGTGACATGATATGATGTTGCACCTATTTGTGCTATTTTAATGTTCCTGCCAAATCAGTGCATGAACAGTTGTGTCCCAAAGCAGAGTTCTCACAAAAAGATTACCTGAGCCCTCAAGGATCTTTGAACTGTATAGAACTGTCAAAATTTTCTGCAAGACTGGGGTACTAGTGTACATGAGACCTTCAAAAATAACCAAACAGGCTTGGAGAAAAACAGGAGGGATGTGGACCCTCCATATGCGTAATTCAGCAAGGCGAATGTAAGCGGCATGCATGCTCAGTTGCATTAAAATACCCTTGTTTAAGGTTAATAGCTGTGGACACTTAACATAGATTTGCTGTAGTCATGTGGCACAGATAGTCAAATAGTGGATGAAGGGGATAACATAGATTCCAAATAATCACACAGTAAAATTTTGAGAAATGGTTGTCAACATGTTGACTAGTTTTTACTTTATTTGGGAACTAAACTAACACAAACTGGCCAAGTCTTTGAAAATCTTTTGTTGTGATTTTGCTAATAGAAATGACACAGGAAAACCTGGGAGGTAACATAGAATGCCTTCTTTTTGAGCTGTGAACAATGCATTTTTCATCACAAATCATCTGACGGAAAATCCAGGTCTTCCTTTAACTGCCAAGTAACTGTAATCAATCCTGACTCTCTAACCAATGCTGCTTATCATGGCTTGCCTTGTCATTTAGCAGGCAGCTACATTAAAGAAGCATCGGTTCAGGCTACAATTGCTGTCCAAACAGTGCTGCAAGACTTTGAATAATGTTATCCTAGTGAGGTCCATGGGTGGGGGAGGGAGGGAAAGCAAAATGTTGGATATTAACTATTAATATGCACGGTTTTGTAATTTTCCGGGTCCAATTACTCATGGCATGGAAGATCAATTATTAGTTTCCTATTTTTGGTGACATTGTTGTTTAAAAACTTTTTTTTGAATTTTTTTATTTTCTTAATATAAGCTAGTATACAAAAAAGAATGTGAAACAAACTAAATTGAACAAAGCAAGTAAAAGTTATCAAGGGAGTTTTAAACAAATACAACCTTTACATTCAACCCCCCTCCCAATCTATCTATCTTCCTATCTTTCAACACTGTATTAACAAATCGTTGTGCGCCATCCCGAGGCTTTTGTGAGCCGTCCCGAGGCTGCATAGCAATGGGGGCGGCAAATAAAAACTTTAAATAAATAAATAAAAAAATAAAGGGTCAGCATTAATTTATACAACAAATCTTCCAATCACTTCAAATCCTCTACTACTTTTCTATGCCTTTTCCAAACTCCCCTCAGATCCCATTAATCATGCTGAGCATTATAAATTTTCCAGGTATCATTCAGTTCTTCCAATGGTCTTCTGTTTACATAGTTAGTTAACTTTGCCATCATGGTGTATTCTGCTAGTCTATTTTTCCATTTTTCAATTGTTGGGGGCTCCAATGATTTCCATTTTGAAGCATTCGTGATTCTTGCTACAGTGGTCATATACTTGTAATATTCAGTTGTCGTATACTCTGACATGTTTTTTAAAAGGGTCTCTGGAATGATACTCAAAAGCATGTTCTGGGACTCATAGGAAACTTAATTTGAAAGATTTCCTGCATTTCTGCATGTATCAGTTTCCAGAATTTTTGTGTTATTTCACAAGTCTACCAAATATGATAAAAAGTTCCATCCACCCTGTTATATTTCCAGCATTTTCCATTGTAATTCTTATCGATTTCTTCAATATCTTTTGGAGTAATGTACCACCAATAAAACATCTTATACCAATTTTCTCTTAATTCCTGACTAGCAGTAAATTTAATATCTTTTTTTCCATTGAGCTTCCATTAGCAAGTGAAATTTCTTCTCCAAGATTCTGCTTCCAAATTGTCATATTCTCAAGCCATCTTATCTTGATACCTTTCAGTATCATACTGTAATAAGAATATGTAAAGGCTTTTCATATTTTAAAACAATTTTATTTATTTTTTATTTATTTATTAAAACATTTTTATGCCGCCCCATTCGCTGAAGCCTCGGGGCGGCTTACAACAATAAATAAAACCACACAAATTAAAATATACATATAAAATAGTAATAATAATTTAAAACACACAATATAAAATAAGCCGCCCTGGCCAGATAAAATTCAGTAGTATTAACATTTAAAATGTTGCTTAAATAAAAAGGTCTTTGCCTGGCACCGAAAAACAAATAACGACGGCGCCAGGCGGATATTGTTTTGAGGATATTGTTGTTATGCTTTAAAACTAATTAGTAGCCACATACAGTAGCTTTGAAAGTCAGAAAAGAGTGCTCTGGGAGAGAATGTTTTAGCAAGCGATCTAATCTTGTCTCATTAATGCATACTGTTGCATATCCAAATATTGTTTCTCACAATCACAGGTCAGTAGAAACTTTGGGGACAATTTTACATCATGCAAAGAGCATCAGAGGAACACTTTCTCACAGTATCACTTTCCTGAGTTCTGAAGCAGTCACCTGGAGAATTTAATTAGGTTTTTTTAAGATTATTTTTCAGTGGATTTTCTAATCACAGGGCTGGTACATCATTTCTAGTATAGTTTGTACACTTTCAGAGCAACCTTAGGCATTATTTTAGCTTAAAGAATCAGCGGGTGAGTAGCACAAATATTTAATATATATTTGACTTGATAATTATGTCCATTCCAAGTTGACAAATTTATCGCAAGCAGACAAATCAGATTTTAAACATTTGAAAATGTACTCTAAAATTAATCCATGTGCTCATGGATAACTATTTGAAGCCTGCAATATATGTAATAGCATGTATCTTTAGGACTGGGCATCATGTATTAATATACTATATTTCATAATACTTAAAAGAACTGTATTGTTGTTTACAATTTGGCATAGGTGCACTTCCTTCTCTGTGTGGACCTTGAACCTCCTTTGAACCCATTCCCTCTTCACTGATATTTTTGCTCACTTTTCCATTGCTATCATGTGCTCACCTGTCAATCACAGAGCCAACAAGCAGGCAAGTGGCGCTGGCTACTGGATTGTCACTATTGTTCATTTGCTCACCCACTTTGAGACATAAGGAGAGAATGGAAAGCAAGTGGTGGATAATGGTGGTGAAGAGGAGCAGGCTTTTCAGCAGGCTTCCTGTTGCAGCACGAACTTAGCAACCATGACAAACATGGTGCCAGACCTGCCTTCTCTAGCTCCAGGATGTATGTGAGAGAGAGGGAATGCGAGGGGGATTGAGAGAGAGAGAGAGAGAGAGAGAGAGAGAGAGAGAGAGAGAGAGAGAGAACAACTTTCTTCAAGTTCTATTGGATATTAGAACTTAGGAAGCGAGGGGAGGGAGGGGGAGGGAGTGAGAACACAACTTTATCCAAGTTCTAATGAATATCTCATTCACAAAGAGAGATTTCAAACTATATTGCAATGATTAACTCCAAGCAACCAACTATTATATGTTATTAATCTGCCTAAGTAATGCAATATTTTGGTATCTGAGGCAAAATGTCAAAAGGTAGATTCTTCCCCCCTTACAAGAAGGGTAGCCTAGCCCAGTGGTTTTCAAACTTTCCATAGCTGGGGACCCACAAAAACAGAAAAACTGTCTTGTGGACCACAAGTATTCTGTGTAATAGCTTCCAAATATAATACCAAAAAGGAGAAGAGAAGAGAAGAGAAGAGAAGAGAAGAGAAGAGAAGAGAAGAGAAGAGTCTCCAAAACAACCAGAAACCGAGCAACAAAAAATGCCAACAAGGCTGAAAGTGTTGTGTGACTTTCAGCCATCTCTCATTGAGTCATCTTTCCCCTCCCTGGCTCCCCCAGTCCCCCCCTGGTGAATGTGATGCTGACTGAGAACGGTGGTAGAGCATAGCCACCCCCCACACCAGTCAGTGGCAAGTGGGATGCCCCCCCCCCAACCGGCATAAATTTTCCTGTGGACCACCACCATGGACTAGTGGTTAAAATCCACTGGCCTAGCCAATAGTGAGTTCTTCTACAGAACCCTCAATAGGACAAATGCTATCAGAAAAAAATTCTGGCTGATTCTGTCCATTGATCAGATCTGTCTTCCTTCTGCCTTAATAATACCCAGAATTAGCTACCTCACTTCACCCCATGGGAGGGGTGCTCCAGCAGCTACACCACATTTCCAAGGATTTTCACACCCATAATGTCTTATTAATGATGTTCACACCGTTTGGAATTGTGCGAATGGCATTATCAGGCTGCAAAGCAAGCTGAAGCAATTATCCATTCAGCTTTAAGTAATGCACATACTGATGTATATTTGGCTTGTGATAATAAGGAATAATTTTTCAACTAGAACGCCAAAACACTGCTGTCCCCCTCTGAAGTAAGGGGAAAAAGGAAAAGAAAAAAGATTTATCATGGAGGAAGTGTGCAGCAGCAACTTATCAATTCCTCAGATAGGGGCAAGAGTGAAATTAATGTAATAATATCCTTTATTATTTTGGTTTGCCAAACACTTAGGAAGCAGTACTCAAACTAAGCAAAGAATACATTAGCACAGTAAAACACTTTGTTTCCTTTTCCTTGAGGGAAGCTACAATTTACCATTGACAAACAAATGTTAATACTGATTATTAATTGGAGCAAAGTTATGAAAGCTTCATGTTCCAGTGCATCCTGGAACAAAAAGTGAAACAGTGAAACAAAAAGAGAGAGCAGGGAAGGAACCCTACTCTCTCATGCACCTGGTGGGCATGTCGTGAGCGGAGCCGGCTGGAGCAGGGAGTCAGACTAGATGGCTTGGGAGGACCCTTCTGACTCGCTCTGTTTCTATGTTTCTATGTAACCCTGTGAAGCACAGCAGGAGTCGCATCAGCAAAGGTTACATCTATATGGCAGTGATGGGCCAGGCATTCCCATTTTAAGCATGATTTGCATCCAACACACATCAGTAATATCTTTAATGGGAGAAGAAGGTAACAGAAGAACTTCATGCACTCAAAAAATTAACTTGTTCATGTAACTCCAAGATGCCAAGGTGACTATTTTTGTAAGGATTATTCTGGAAATAGAGACTCTAGCATCTTGGATAGTCCATAATGGAATGCATACATCACAAAGGAAATTCCTTAATAGACTTTTACATTTACAGGGAGAAATTTATCCTTCTGTTTATTGCTTGTGGAACCGTTTATATTGGAATGGCATGGGCCACTATTACAATACAGTATGAATGCTTCATGGATCGGGATGGATGCAATTTTTGGTTTGTTTTTGTTTGGTAAGAATTTACAAAAACCCACATTCTCCAATGTTGGAACACAGTAACTGTGTAAGCCACCCAGACACCTGTGGTTATTGTAATGGGTATAAAACATAATAAATAATGAATAAATATTATTTATTTAAAAGCCCCTTTAAATTAGAGAAAAAGCAAAGAGTGATAAAGATCTCACTCTAAATGCTACATATTTAATCATGTCAATACTTAATCTGGGTCTATCATTTCTTCCTGGCAGGCTCCTCATCTTCAGCATCTATAGGACAGGAAGGTTCACCATGGTCATCTCCAGGCTGCGAATAACTGTACTTATTGAATTTGGATAGTGGAGATGGGTGAAGAAATGTGTTTCAGTTCATTTTGGTAGGAATATATCAGAATTCACAAAATTCATCCTGTTTGGGGTAAAAGAACTTGAGATATCATCATCATTTTGTATGAATGTGGACAAAAGTGAAAATGACAGATTTGACCATCTCTGCTTATGCGTAGAAGGGGACAAGGCCAGCCATAGGAAGAGCAATAGAATATAGTTACCCTTTAGAAGTCCTTAAGAATTTTCCTGTTCTTATGTGATTAATCTGGATTTCCCAACACCACATATGAGCAGAAGATTTAGTACATATTTTCCCCACTTACTTACCCCAACTTAGCCATCACCAATTGTTAGGGGATGTAATGCAGAATATCCATAGTGAACCAGGTTCAACAAGGCCTAGTGTATTTTTCATACCTGGTATGTAAATCAGTGCAGAGCTTCCATACTTCCTACTGAGTATAGTATAAAAAAGAATAGCAGAGAAGGGGCCATGAGACCATCGGGTTCAACACCCTACTGTTTCAGGACAGAAGGTACACCATCCCATTCAGAGGGCTGTTCGTTTTCTTTTTGGATGTCTCTAGTTGATCATTTTTTAATCATTTTTGTTGATCCAGGGTTGGAAACACTGCCCTATGAGGAGAGACTGAGACAACTGTGCATGTTCAGCCTTGACAAGAGAAGACTGTTGGTGGGGGGGGGGGCAATATCCCTCTATAAGTACCTCAAAGACTGTCATGAACAGGCAGGTCAGAATCTCTTCTTGCTGATGCCACAGTGTAGGACATGGAATCATCAATTCAAGTTGCTACAACCCAGATTTAACCTGGACATCAGGAAAAGCTTCCTCACTGTCAGAGCAATGCAACAGTGCAATCAGCTGCCATGAGAGTTGGTGGGCTCTGCCACACTAGGGACATTCAAAAAGAAACTGGACAGTCATCTGAGTGGGAGAGTGTAACTTTGTGTCTTGCAACAACAGGGGTTGGACTCAATGGCCTTCATGGCCCCTTCTAGCTTTGTTATTCTACGAGTTTCCCACTGGGCATACCCTCTTTCAGCTTTATTCCATCAAGAGCAGCAGCAACGGCAACAACCCTATTATACTCAAGAGATCACAAATAAACAGAATAACAATATGTATCTTTAAAATTAGAGAGAACGGGGAATACTTCTAAATTGATAACATAATCAAGATATCCTAAGCACAACATTTAAAAGCAATTGAATAATATAAGAACCTGCTAAATTATGTTGGCTTATGATCTACAAGGTCAGAAAAAGGGAACCATAGAAACAGAAATATAGAAACAGAGCAAGTCAAAGCAGTGTCCTGGGCCATCTAGTCTGACCCCTGGTTCTACCCTGTTCTGCTCATGACATGCCTATCATTAGCATGTCAAGATGTACGTGGAAGATTGGGCTAATGGACATTACAAATTTGTAATTGGACATTACAAAGGCACCAGGCCCTGACGGGTTACACCCGAGAGTACTTAGAGAGTTGGCAGGGGTTCTCTTATGCCCTCTGGCCTCCATTTTTGAGACCTCATGGAGAATGGATGAAGTTCCAGAGGACTGGAGGGTGGAATCAGTGGTCCCAATTTTCAAAAAGGGTAGTAGAAAGGACATGGGGAATTATAGACTGGTTAGCCTTACGTCCATTGTAGGAAAAACAATGGAAAGGCTCATAATAGCGAGAGATCTACTGATGCTAGATAGGGAAGGGAGGCTGACAGCCACACAACACAGCTTCTGCAAAAACAGGTCCTGCCAGACAAACCTTGTGGAATTCTATGACAAGGTTTTGCGATGGCTAGATGGAGGGGATGCAGTGGATGTGGTATACCTGGATTTCAGCAAGGCCTTTGACAAAATGCCCCATGATATCCTGGTGGAGAAACTGAGGCGTCTTGGGATACACCAAAGCACTGTCCGGTGGATTAGGGCATGGTTGACTGACCGAAAGCAGAAGGTAACCATTAGTGGGGAATCATCGGGATGGTGGCCAGTGACAAGCGGGGTCCCCCAGGGCTCTGTCCTGGGGCCGATCCTGTTTAATCTTTTCATTAACGACATGGAAGAAGGGGTGAACAGTCTGCTGATCAAATTCGCAGACGACACTAAAACTGGAGCAGTGGCCACAACTGAGGAGCAGGTACTCCAGATCCAAAAGGATCTGGACAGACTATGGAAGTGGGCAGGAGACAACAGGATGGCGTTCAATGTGGATAAGTGCAAGGTCTTGCACTTGGGGCATAGGAATAGCTGTCATAAGTACAGGTTAGGTGACAAGTGGCTGGAGAGCAGCACTTGTGAAAGGGACCTTGGGGTGCCGGTTGACTGCAGGCTGAACATGAGTCAGCAGTGTGATGCGGTGGTCAAGAGGGCAAATGCCACCCTTGGTTGCATAGCCAGAAGTGTGGTTTCTAGATCAAGAGAGGTATTACTACCACTCTACACAACTCTTGTGTGCCCGCAACTGGAGTATTGTGTTCAGTTTTGGGCCCCTCATTACAAAAAAGGATATAGCCAGGTTGGAGTCAGTGCAGCGTAGGGCCACAAGGTTGGTGGTTTGTTTGCAGGGGATGCCATATGAGGTGAGATTGAGGGAACTGGGTCTCTTCAGCCTGGAGAAGAGGAGACTCAGAGGGGATATGTTGGCGACATACAGGTATGTGAGGGGATGTCACATGGAGATGGGTAGAGACCTGTTCTCCCCTGCTGCAAAGCTCAGGGAGCCAAGGTTCCATTTGGATGCCAGGAAGCACTTCCTGACAGTCAGGACCCTGAGGGTGTGGCTTCCACGAGAGGTTGTTGAGGCCCCATTGGTGCGGGTGTTCAAGGATAGGCAGGATGTCCACATGGTGGCCATGTCGTGAGCGGAGCCGGCTGGTGCCGGAGGTCAGACTAGATGGACCGGGAGGCCCCTTCTGACTGATTCTTTTTCTATGTTTCTAATAGCATGTCCCACGGTCAGTAATGCAATGTTCCAGAGGGAATTTACATACAATTTTCCCTCCATGAACGCACACTTTGATCTTTTAAGCTTGAATTCAAATAGGGAAGATGGAATGCCTGCCACCAGAAAGATACTCCTCACTGTGATGTCCTGTAATTCTTAATGAAACACTTGGGCCATACTGTCACCCTGCAGAATCACTCTATAGTTCCACTCGTTTTAGTCAAGTTTTTTCATTTTAGCATTTTGCTAGATAGCCATTTTCACCACATGACTGTGAAAAGTCACACTTCCAATTTGAAGGAATATGAACACAGATAGATCCTTCCACTTTCTGAAAAACTGATTCCTTTTGAAGAGGAGTACTGGGTTATTGGCTCCATTCTAATCCTCCCTCATCCCAAATAACTGCATACAGAGCTTGAGTACATGCTTTTTTAGCTTGCCTAGAGTAACAATAGGGACCTCTTTTAATGTTAGTAATGGAAACTTTTTTTCTTTTTTTTAAGTTCATGCGGCAATACATTTAGAATTTAAACTTTCACAGTCTGGATTTTTCCCAATTTTTCCCATTTTCAAATCAGATGTTAGAACTGGCCCTAACTTTAGTCAGGCCTTCTACCATTTATCTCTTGAGATAATCTGCTTCTGGATCTTTGGATTCAGTGGTGGAACCTTTCCCATGAATAGTGTTGAAGTAAGATTGCCAATCTAGTTGTGCTTCATTATTGGAATGATGAGGGGTACCATATTTTCCTTTGCTTCAAGCAGCAAGCAGTCTTGGGACAGCCCTGTGCTTCGCCAGGATGAAACTACCTGGTGGTCTTTCCTTCTGTAAGAATCTCACCTTCATTTTCTTCTTCATTTTCACATCTGTAGAAAATGTCTTCATATGTGGGGATTCATGAGATTACACTGGGTGCTATAGATGGACTCTCCACCAGTAGTACTAAGAACTATTACTAATAAGTTCCATTTTGTTTCATGTTTTACTTTGCAAATAGTAGCTATTACAGAACTGAAAAATGCTTATAGTTAATTGTTTTTAAAGTTTCTTAGAAACAAATAGAAACAAGAATGCTATTCTAGTTTAGACCTCTCTCTCCCTCTCTTTTGCAATCACACACGCATGTAGAACAGAAGTGCAAAACTGTGGGGACTGATTGAAATAACCACTTTATCTTTCCCTGCCCACTTTCCCTCGATGTCTGGTGTGATTACAGCTTTTCTACAATTTCCTCCAATTCTGAAATGTTGAAATACTTCTTTGGAGGTGCAATTGCTGGTAGTAAGGATTTTAAGCTTATGTGTATGTGTATTTGAGCTTGCACCTTGCCATGACTCCCAAGCATGCTGATGTAAGGGGCTTCAGGGAAGCAATTTCTGGCCTTGATAGTGTAAAGCAGTAAGCTTTGCAGGCTCTAAATGGCTTTTGGGGCAGACATTGTCCACTACAGTTCCAAGATATATTTCCATGAATTTCCTAAGAAGAGAATTAAGAGACCTGCTGGATCAGATCAAAGCCCTTTCAAGTCTAACATTGTGCTTCCCTACAGTTTGCCTTTGTGAAGAGCATAAGCGAGACAAGAGGGATAGAATAATTCCTCTTATTATTTCATATGCTGCCTCTAATCTTGAAGACAGTATAAAGCTATGTTGACTTGATCGAATGTTTAATTTTTCAGCATCAATCAGAAAGGTGAACGTGTTTTCCTTATATTCCATTCAGACATTTCTCTGTCACCTTCTCCCTCTCATACATTCAGGATATTCCAACAGTCTTCTGTAGCATGAGAGATAATCTGTTCTTCTGTTATTGTAACCATCTTTAGGTGCCTGCAGTTCAGCATATTGGACAAAAGGCGTAGAAAATTCAACCTTGAAAACAATGCAAGCCTATTCAGAAACTCTTGTAAAGAAAAGTTGATAAACTGCAAATTTTATTTCATTGAATGGGGTGCTGAGACCATACTTTTTCATTACCTTCACTTTGCACTTCCAAATCATAAACCCAGTGCATTATGGTTTATGGATTATTGTGCGGAAGGGTTGTTGACTGACACAAGACACAGCATTATAGTCACAAAAGCTCTAATAACTGCTTTCCCTATGAAGTACACATTACATTTATGTTCTTATGTACTTGGTAAACAAATGTATGCTATTCTCTCATATGTAGTGTGTGCGTATACTTTCTGTCTCCAACTTTATAGGAATAGTCTCAATCAAACAATTGGGCTGTAAGAGACTGGGTTGTAAGCAAGAGAATCCCCCAAGGAAGCCATAAAACATAATATTTGATTATCTTTACACATCTTATTTCATGGCTTTAATAATAGATTCCCACAATGCCATTGTTTCCTGCCAGATACAAAGCAATTTTAATGTATGTAACATCACAATGCATTTCCCCCCTTTTTCTTTCTTTCAACTTATTAGGAGAAATATATCTTTCAATTCATGATTGTGCTCTAGATGGAGCTTTTATGTATGGCTGCAATTATAACACCCATGCTGCGCATATTATATTATAAAACAGTTCTGATAGTCAGAGATGCCTGTTTATATACCAAGAGAAGAAATAAAAGCAATTTTAGACAGCTTGTTTCTATAAGTTAACTTTACAGCAAAGAAAGAAAAGTTTTCACAATCCCTTCAAAATTCTCATTTCTGAATTCCTGGTCTCGTTTTCAAAGGGGAGAAAAGAAAGTGCTTCAAGAACTTCATATTTCTAAATCTGGATATAATATGTAAACTGGATTTCAGTTAGTTTATGACTCTCACCACTAATGTGAATTTGGCTTTTTGGAAAAATCTTTTTTCAAAATCATGTAACTGTACATAATTTTCATTTGTATGTGGGATTGTACATGAGTACTTTTTTGCAGTGATAAAACTGCAATAATGCAAACTTTATTTGACTATAAATATAGTAGAGTGTTAGGATTCTTTTTGTTCTCATCAAAATACCACACAGATACACCTTGATGCATTAATTTGTACTACAGGGCATCAACATGGTGATGATGATCTTGTAGTGTTCAGCAATGCTCATAGTACATGTGTCCAAATGTATTATTCGTTTCATTTTCATAATAACCAACAGCAAAAAAATCTCTCTGGACAGATAACAAATGTCAGAAAGGCATATAAACAAAACAAAAACACCACGATAATAAAACATTAGAATAATAAAACCAAGAACCACCGTAACAACAACATTATAACAACATGATTGCGGATTAACTGAAGAGGAGTGGCCTGATCAGCTAGCAGCAGTTGTGTAGGTGGGGTGTTTCATTCCTTTGGGTGAGTGCTTCCTGACTCCTAGCAGAATAGAGCAGATCAGAGCAAGCTGCCCCAGCTGGTCTAGGGCCTCTGGGAGATAAGCAGCCAAGCTGCCAAGGAGCAAACGACCAGAGTGAACAACCAGGAGTTTCGTGGGAGAGGTCCTTAATAGTTTTCCCTCTTTGTTTCTCTTCTTTATTTCACCTTAATCCCCACCCGCCACCCGCACTTGCTGGCACAAAAAATCGACCAAGGAGACTCCACTGTGGTGGCCTGTAACAACTGCAACAGCTGCACACTAGAAGTCCTGCTAGAGGAAAAGGTGAGAGCACTGGAGCAGTGACTGTACACCCCCCAGACAGTAACATAAAATGAATAATTTCTAGACAGAGTGGAGGAGCTGCAACAGGTATACAGTCTAGAGGGAAGAAGAGCATCAGCAAGCTGAGACAGGACAACAAAAATGATCCACGATGTGAAAACACTGCCCTATGAGGAGAGACTGAGAGAACTGGGCATGTTCAGCCTTGAGAAGAGAAGACTGAGGGGGGACGTGATATCCCTCTAGAAGTACCTCAAAGGCTGTCACAAAGAGGAAGGTCATGATCTCAGTGTAGGACACAGAAGAATCAGGTTGCTACAACCCACATTCAGCCTAGATATTGGGAAAAGTTTCCTCACTGTCGGAGCAACATGACAGAGAGATGGTGGCTTCTCCCATACTAGAGACATTTAAGCCTGAATTTGACAGCCATCTGAGTGGGATCGTGTAACTTGGTCTCCTGCAACAGCAAGGGAGTGGGCCCATTGTCCTTCATGGTCCCTTCCTTTCTATTATTCTATGATTCTATTCTATGGCTGTAATCAAGGCTGACACATAGGAGCAACAACAATATATTATAAGATATTAAAACAGTATAATAGCAATATTATATCTAAATATTATAACAATATCAATATCAAATCTAGAAACTGATTATTAAAAATACCTGGAAAATAAAAAGATTCTCACCTGCCACTGAAAAGAATGAACTCTTTTGTGACCTCATTTCATAAATGGGTGCCACAACCAAAAAGGCCCTTTTTCTCCTTACTTCCATTGGAAGGGGCTTTCAAAGAAGAACCCAAAAGATTATATTAAGGCCTGGGAAGGTACATATGGGATGATACCTTTCTTCCCAAGCCATTTAGTTCTTTAAATGAATACCAGTACTTTGAATCGGGCCCAAACTTGATTCATAATAGGATCCTGAGTGCAAGACACCATTAACAAATGCCCTGCTATATTTTGAATCAATTGAAGATTCTAGACTGCTCTATGTAGAGTGCATTATAGGAGTCCAAATGAGACTTAAAAGTGAAGGAGGAGATCTGGTAACTGATGCAAGGGAACAGGTGCAGATGTTAAATGATTATTGTGCTACTGTATTCTCCCCAAAGCAAATTGGGATGAGGTTGGGATTGTCGGGGCACAGACCGGAGTAACTCCCCTAGAATCTAAGGAGCTCCTCAGGGGCCTGGACATTACAAAAGTGTCTGGTCTGATGGGCTACACTTGAAGGTACTTTGGGAATTGGCAGGGGTACTTTCACATCCATTTTTGAGGTTTTGCGGAGGATTGGAGAGTAGTGTCACATTTCCCCCTTCCATATCTCTTTGACTGGTACATATTTGAAACCAAACAACCATTCCTGCCATACTTGTTTCCTACTTGAAATTAATGATGTTTGAAAATTTGTGTAAGCAGTCCTGAGGCTTTCACAAAGGATGGCATACAAATGCCATAAATAAATAAATAAATAAATAAATAAATAAATAAATAAATATTTTGCACACTTAACTGTTAACAAGTTAAACAAGTAACAAGAAAGCTTTTGCCATTGTTAGTAGAAATATCAATTAATTAGAGAATTTAGTATGTTTGAATTTCTTGAATCAGGAAGCAAAAGTGAACTGCAATCAAGTGATGGTGACAGTAAGAAGAGTAACCGTGCTGAGACCAGGGATCCATCTCGTCCAGTGTTCTGTTGACATAATGGCCAACCAGTAGACCGTCGAGTCTCACAGTTGGCCATGAGTGCAATAGTCCATGCTGTCCAATGACAGGCATATGTGACAGGCTGTCTATCAAGCTGTGCCTGACAGACAGCACATAGTTACCAGCAGTTATCAATAGCCTATCCTTCACAAATTTGTCTAACTCCCTTTTAAGGACATCAAAATCAGTGGCTATCAACAAGTGTTATGGTAACTATGACTACAGAGGGTGCAAAAAAGTATATACAGTTTAAGAAAGGAAGAAACTGTATTAAAAACTCTCACATGGTGACATTAACATTTATTTGATTAACGCCATCTTTTGAGCAACCATCATTCAATTCAACATTGAAAAGTAATACATAGATAACATCTCTTTAAATGCATATACATTTTTGCACCCCTGTATATTGTTTTCATTATTTAACCATTTACAGTCCAACCCCTTGCAACATTTACTGACAGAGGATTTGCTTCAGCAGGAGGAGGAAATAAAGAGAGACATCACCTTTAGCATGTCCTGCCACGTTTTTACTGAAAACGCATCATGAGGTCTTCACTTTCCAGAATCAGAAACTTACTTAATTTGGTCAGAACTTTAATTTTGGCAGCTATTAACTTATTTTTTTAGGATTTTTTTTTCCCACAGAGGCACTGTTTTCTGGATTCTGTCCTTTCAATAATTCATATTCATTAGCAAATTGCTGAATAGAATCATGGGAGGACTTTTATCTAAGAGAAACTTTGCTTACCCTTGAAACTTCTTTCATTAACATAATTCAAGACATAATTTATTACATACTTTTTCTTTTGTTTGTAAAATCTTGCAGGATTAAGCAGCTTGACATTCATACACTGAAGAATTACTGCATTGTTTTGAAAATACATTCTGCTCTTTTTGTATTCTTCTGGATATTAAAGGTATACATTACAAGAAACCAATCTGTAGGCACATTTTCAATCCTTGATACAATCTTTATTGCAAAACTGGGGAATGATATTTTACATAAGAACATTTTTTGGCAGTGAAAAGATAATTGTGTGGCTTTGTTTACAGTGCTCTGCAAATAAAGAGGAAGTACTAATTTACAGTATGTGCTACACTCTGAAAAATAACCACTGTAATGGCTTCAGTAAAATTCCCTGAGTCCAGATTGAATTTTAAGACTATATTGCTCTAATTTTACTTGCAGTGCATTGTAATTTGGGTTCTTTTCATGTGAAAATGACCAAAATTGTCTTGACAACTTCCTGGGAGTGCACAAGTCAGATTAAAGGTCAATGATACACTTTCTTTTTGCTGACTGAAAACATGTTTAGAATTTCAGAGGGAGATGGGGTGGGAAAGGAATTCAGGAATACAGCTTTGCCACAAGTCAGTACAACTTGTAACCACCAAGCAAATGGCAAATATGAATGAGAGGGAGTTTCTTGTTTTTAAGACCTTCCCAGGATTACAAAAGCAGGGTGATTGTTGAACAGCAAGCCGGTAATAATGATTAAGTGAACCAACAATTACTTTCCAAGCTTTCCAGTTCCTGTTTACATTTGTGATAACTACTCAATTCACAAGGAGGAAAACGTACAAATCAGAGGGCAACAGGAAGATTTGCTCAAATTTCCCTGAATTTGTGCAGGTTTGCTCCATAGGTTGACCAATATGCTACTAGGGAAGAGCAGAGGGCTAGTACTAGTAGCACCAGAAAAAATGAAGTGACTGGGTCAAAGCTGAAAGGACACTCAGTTGCAGATGTATCTGGTGGTGAAAGGGGAGTCCGATGCTGCAAAGATCTATACTCCATAGGAACCTGGAATGTAAGTTCCATGAATCAAGGCAAGCTGGATGTGGTCAAACATGAGATGACAAGACTGAATATCAACATCTTGGGAATCAGTGAACTAAAATGGACAGGTATGGATGAATTTACTTCAGTTGACCACCATATTGTGGGTAAGAATTTCTCAGAAGAAATGGAGTAGACTTCATAGTCAATAAAACAGTAGGAAAAGCAGTACTGGGATACAATTTCCAAAATGACAGAATGATCTCAGTTTGAATCCCTGGCAAACTATTCAAACCGGTCAGTCTTAGAGGAGATCAACCTGACTGCTCTTTAGAAGGCCAGATACTGAAGATGAAACACAAAAACTTTGGCCACCGAATGAGAAGGAAGGACTCACTGGAGAAGAGTCTAATGCTGGGAACAATTGATAGCAAAAGGAGAAGGGGACGGCAGAGGATGAGGTGGCTAGATGGAGTCACTGAAGCAGTCGGTGTGAGCTTAGGTGGATTCTGGGGGATAGGAGTGCCTGGAGGAATGTTGTCCATGGGGTCACGATGGGTCAAGCATGACTTCGTGAATAACATAACATAAGAGAGCGGGCTGTTTTACTTGGAACTGTGATAGGTTGAGCCAGTCTGGATACTCTTCATCTCAAATGAGAGACAAGATTTACAAGCAAGATTCCAGATAGATATCAGGGAACACTTCCTGAGTATTAGAGCAGTCCTACAATGGAACCAATGGCCTAGGGAGGTTTGTGGGTTCTCTCCCACTAGAGGCATTCAAAATGCAACTGGACAGACATCTGAGAGGAATGATTTAGCTGCACTGAGCAGCAGGTTGGACCCTATGGCCCTCTGGACCCTTCCAACCCTATTGTTCTATGATGCTATGATTCTAAGAGCAGGGCAAAATTTCTATCACCGCTATACTCCCCATACCAACCTCACCACTCTCCTACTCCTTCTTTTCCATTATACTGAAGCTGCAATTCTAGTGGGACCAAGGATAGGGACAAGAGCTGGGAAGAGCATTTTTTTTTCTCCCTCTCTCCCCTATATGCCAGGCCATGTGGGGATATGGAAACTATAGTTCTCCTTATGGCTGTGAACAGTTGCTCTCAGAATAGCTCTTTAAAAAAAATAACCCTATACTTCCCCCTCAGATATGCTATATCCGCTGGGATTTGTGCAGAGTGTCTTGGATAACATTTGCATACTTCTAGCATCAATAGATATTACAGAAATATTTCCTTGTTCTGCCTAATTGCTCATTGGGTCTGATGTACTGGAAACAATTTTTTTCCTGTTTGTGCAGTTGTGAACTCTGTTCAGCTTAGGTTTTTTAGTGTTGTATTCTGAATCCATTATGAAATTCAGATTGTAGGTTCAGAAGGCCTGTCCCTGATGCCCCCATGTATTTCCAAAGCCTCACCAGTTCCTGAGCCTTTCCACACAACTTGCTACATATAGTGTCCCACCAGCATAGAGCCAAGGGTTTAAAAAAGGGCGAGTGATTGGCTGCATTAGAGATTGTTATTCATGAAAGAAAATGGAACTGTGCAACATGACTGGCAGAAAACAAGACTTCTCTGGACTGTGCCTAAGGACAGATTTCTACAACCTGCCAGTCCTATTGCTACAGAGGCAGTGACTTTCATTGTGTGAGATGGTGTTTACTGCAGCACTTCTTCCTCACAAAATTTTATGTAAAACAATTACCAACTTCTTTGCCTTAGTGTGGGCATCACTTGCTGCTGTGCTGGTATTGTGTGTAGATGAGGAAGCTTTGCCTTATGGTGCTTACTTTTAAGTAGACACAAAGAAATTTGTTGGGGTCTTGTTCTGGATGACGATGATGATATTCATTTTCTTTCAACTCCATCATTACCAACTTATAGTAACCTCTGGAATTGAGAGAGGGTGAATATTATTATCACCTCTGCAAACTTTGCATAAAGCCTTGTATAGTATTGAAATGGAGCTTCCAAGAGCTTCTCTGTAATTAAATGTGAGAAAAAGTTACTCACTTTTGCTGTCAGGGGCTTTAAAGCAAGCTATAAAACATTCTTAATGCCAACTCAGGCTCAAATCTAGCACTTAAAGAGAAATTGAAAGATGTCAGTACACATGAAATCAAGATTTTTCAAGCAATTTCCCCAGCTTTCATTTTTGCTCCTTGCTGTTGCAGCAAACAACAACTCACTTTGAGATCCTCAGAAGTGAGGGAGTGGGGTCTTGAGCAGCTGGAACCAGATGAAAATAGTTGTATGGAAAATTGTTCACACAAATCTGTGCCCAAAAGGATGATTGAAACAGCATTTAAAATAGTCTCTTGCCACACATCCCAGAAAATCCCATTTTTTCCCTGCCAGTCCTGCCATCTTTTTAATGTTTTTTAACCAATCCAACCGCAAAAAGATTTGTTGGTTTGTTTTTTACATTAAAATTAAAAAATGTACTGCAATTTTACTGCAAATCCTTCTTCCTCTGTGCATCTATCCACTTTCTCCTTATTTCAAAAAGTCAACAGGGTGAAGGGCACAGCATTCAGGCAATAAAGCCTAGCAAACAATAAAGTCTATTTTGCGAGGAAACAGTGGATATTGAATGCCTTGGATTGGATGTCTTGACTGTCCCCTTCTGTTGAAGACATTTCCATGAGACTTTAATGTGGTTTTGCATCATGAATGGGATTTGTGCATCCAGTTATAACAGCACTTAATTGTAGTAAGCAGAAACTAAAGAACAGACCATTTCATCTTGTTGTCATTTCTGAAGTGAGGTACCATGGGGCTCAGTTGTGGGTCCAGTGCTCTTCAACATTTTCGTTAATTACTTGGATGAAGAAGTGCAGGAAATGATGATTAGATTTGTAATTGACACCAAAATGGGTGGGATAGCTAATTCCCACCAAGGAGACAGAAACAACAATCAAGGTGATCTTGATAGGTTGGAATGGTGGGCAAAGAACAAAAGAATGGAATTCAGTAGGGAGAAATTCCAAGTTATGCACCTAAGATAAATAAACCAAATGTATCATTACTTGGCTCAACAATACTGCAAGTGAGAAGGACCTTGGAACTGTTGAGTTAACAATATGAATATGAGAATGTGACATGACTGCAAAAAAGGCAAATAATATTTTAGGCTTCATTAATAGAAGTATCGCTGCCAAATCCCATGAAGTACTAGTTCCCCTGTACTCAGTGATGATTAGGACACATCTGGAGTCCTGTGTCCAATTCTGGGCACCACAGTTTAGGAAAGATGCAGACAAGCTGGAAAGGGTTCAGAGGAGGGCAGCAAGGGAGATCCATGGACTGGAAACAAAGCCCTGTGATGAAAGTTTTAAAGACTCGGTATGTTTAACATTATGAAGAGAAGACTGAAGGGACCTATGATAGCACTCTATGAAAGGCTATGACAAAGAGGAAGGATAGGATCTCTTCTCAATCATCCCAGAGTGCAGGACACAGAATAACAGACTTAAGTTACAGGAAACCAGATTCTGACTAGATGTGAGGAAATATTTCCTGACCAGTATGACAATTGAAGGGATGCAGGTGGCGCAGTGGTTTAAAAACTGCTGTGCCACAGAGCTGGTTGATCGAAAGGTCACTGGTTTGAATCTGCACAACAGGGTGGGTTCCCTTTACTCTGTCCCAGTTCCTGCCAACCTTGCAGTTCGAAAGCATGCAAATGCAAGTAGATGAAAAGGTGCCACTTCAGTGGGAAGGTAACAGTGTTCTGTGCACCTCGGTGTTTAGTCATGCCGGCCACATGACCACAGAGACTGTCTGTGGACAAACGCTGGCTCCCTCAGCTAGGAAACGGAGATGAGCACTGCCCCCTAGAGTCAGGCATGACCGGACTTTAATGTCAAGGGGAAACCTTTTCCTTTAACTTTTTATGAACCAATGACCTAGGGACATTTTGGGCTCTCCCATACTATAGGCATTCAAGAAGCAACTGGACAGCTATCTGAGAGGGATGGTTTAACTAAGAGTCCTGAAAGGAGCAGGAAGTTGGACCTGATGGCCCGCTACTTGATTCTATAACCAGAAATAATCCATGGTGCTGTGAGGAGAGTGTGTATTGGTGCGATGTGTGTATTCAGTCCCTATCCTTTTTAAACTTATTTTTCTCTTTTGGTTTATTTGTTTGTTTGAATGATTCTTGCACATTGTCCTTACTTTAGCAAAAACCATGTGGAACCATAGTTGTTAGTTAACTGTTGTTAATCTATCAATTGGGCTTGTTTTTAGCATTGCATTACAATAATGTCTTCTGCATTTTTTGACAATGGATTATTGTTTTCATTAGCATTATATATCCCTTAAGTGGTAAGTCATACATAAAGAATAAACACAAATTGCACATATTACATAAAATATAAAAAGTTTATTTATATTTTAAGATTAAAGAGCAAGAAAAATGTTTATTTGATTATTAAGCATTCAGTAAGAATGCTCCTGAAAAGAAGCAAGTGTAAAATAAAGAAAAAGAAAAATCAAGAAATAATAAAATAAAAACCTAACAATGTAATCATACTCTAACACATGCTTGACTCATTTAATGAATTTTAGTTAAAGCAACAAAAGAAATAGTTATCAAAATAACCATTACATGATAATACCCCTGTATTTTTAGTCATATAACATTGTTCATTTCTATTTGGTAGCTATCAATCTATTTTCAGCGTTCTATCTATGAGTAGGATTTCAGCCCTATCTAATTATGAAGGCCATAATGATTTAATTTGACTAGTGTTTAAATAATTGGATCTCACTGTTGCCAATTTTTTTTTAAAAAAAGGTTATAAGATGGAAAAGCAACCACTATATAATTAATAGCCAAATAATTTGTACTATTTTATAGCTTCTTTCAGCCTAAAAGGTGATCTACTGTCTCTCTCCCACTTTTTTTAACTGTCCTCTCAGAAAGTTGATAGGATGAACTTATTTGTATGTCCCTTCTAGAAGACAGGTTGGTATCTGACTTCAGGGAGTCCCAGGCATGGTAGTTATGTGGGCACCTACCACACCCATATCCAATTGATGCCCAGCCCATTACATCGGGCTTAGTGAAGGGTGGCACTCTGAGCCAAACTTAACATGAGGGTGGGCATCATATTCAGGATAATTTGACTTCACAGTGTGAGGCAGCTGCTGCAGATGGTAGCTGTTGCTGATTGAGTGGGAAGTTGTGGAAATGTAGGATGTGCCTATGACACCTGGATGCAGTGGAATATGTTGTCTTGTCTGTGTTGAACTAAAATTCCGGTTGGCTTCTGTGTCACCTTGTCCTTCACTAAAGGAAAACATTGAAAAACATTCCACAACAGGTGAATTACCATTGAGAAAGCCATCTTCCTTGCTCTGAAGGAAGTCCACCCTCTGAATTTTTCCTGGAGGAGGCATAGAGCCATCTAAAAGGGAGCCTGAAACGATGATCACAGCATGAGGGTAGGTTCATACTGCAATAGGTGCTCCATCAGCTGTTGCAGTCCTATGAGCTTTGTAGGGCTCCATGGGGCAAAAGAATATTGCCCTATGAATATTGCAACCTGAGAATATTTATTGCAGGAGAGGAAAACTTGTGGCTTATAATTCCTATCAATTCCAGCCAATATAGTCCTGTGAGAGGGGTCATGCAGGTCATTGCCTAAAATAGTTGCAAATCTACAAGTTGACCACCTCTTAACTATTGCAGCAATTTTTCCTAAGTAATTTCACAGGGTTCTTGATAAAATCAGGAATATGCAAAAGTTGTGATGATTCAGCTCCCTGCCCCCCAGATTGAAGGGAGCTGGTTTATACTTTGAATTTTTCCAACCATCTAGACATGGTTTTATCCAGTGCTTTTTTTGTAAAAAAAAAAAAAAGTGCCAGAACTCACATAATAGTCACCGCCGACAGTAAGCAGTCAGCGTGTGACCACACACACCAATCCCAAGCCAAGCAGCATCCCAAGCCGAGCAGCGCCCTCACAATCAGCACCAAAAAACAAGCAGCCCACATTCGATTCAAAATCACTCCATTGGAAAAATCCATCAAAAAATGGTGCCAGAACGCTGTTCTGGTGCATTCTCTGACAAAAAAAGCCCTGGTTTTATCCATCTACGAATCTGTAGGATATGATTAATAGATAGAGCTGAGATTTTATTCATACTGAGTTTGGTTTGCATAGAATTGCTTTACTGGAGCAAAACATTTTTCCGTTATCATGGGTAGTAATGTGAATATTGAAAGGAAATGTTTATCTATTGCAAGGTCCCATGAATGGTACAATAAGTACCACTGATATGGATGAAGAATAAATGCAGGAGCAGGATTGCTACTATTTCACACTTATCTGATCTGTAAATACAGGAATGAGTATGACTCACGCTCCAATTTTCAATATAATTCTGATCATGGGTTCTACATTTCATTAGCTGTGTAGATAATGACTCGCTATTGCTGGGGTTGCATTATGGGGGAAACCAAAATGTTCTAAGGAATGTGTAATTTGGTTACCTTGAGCTTCTGGGACCTAATTAGAGCAGCATTCTTAGTGACTGGGGAAATCAGCGTAAGCGAGAGGATGTGCTTCAATAATGCAGAATTTTTGTAATGAATACTGCAGTTGCCCATTTCCACCCAAATACCTTTTTGAACAGAACTGAGGTATGCTTCGGGCTGAATTAGATGGCATCTAGAAGATATAGCAAAAATAAATATATAATAAATAGGACAGAAGCTCCCTGGGTTCAAAGTAAGGCAAATGTGACCCTGGCTTCAAAGTAAGTTTAAATAAAAATCCTGTACTCAAAGCTGCCAGAGATTATGGCAGCTTCATTAGAGATTATGAAACTTTGAAAATAAGAAATGAAAGATGTCAAGTGTGTAACAAAACTTAATAATTTATTTTTAAAATCACTTTCTGGAACAACAAGGGCAATCTGATGCACCTGTGCATAGTGTAGATACAGATTTGCCAATACATGGGTTTATAGGCTCATCCTTTGTTTTGTATTGGGAGAAAAGGCCATGTGGATGGATCATAGAAGAGAGCCATGGGAGAGTTAGAGGTGGGGGCAAGATGGCGAACAGGCAGCGGCCACTGTAAAGAGCTCCCTCAGAAAACATTTCTTTATCTTCAGCAATTTTAATCTATAAAGACTCCTCGTTTGCTGCCCCGTTAGAGGCCTTAATATGTAGAAAGAGTTGAGAAAATTTCTAGGACATTTCAAACCAGAACGGGAAAAAGAAAGAAGAGACATTGCACACATTCCATAGTGCAAGCCAGCTTCAAGCCCATGACGCAGCTGAAAGTCGATTGTTACTTAGTGAGCAACCAGGAAACTTCTGTAAGTGCTCCTACGTCCTCAAATCCTTCTGTTGGAAATTATGATTTAGAGTGAAACTTGCATACTAGCAGAGACTGAGAGTCAACAACTTATAAATCTCTCCTCTTCAATAGAAGACAACTCTCTCTCCTCTGAACATACAGCTGCAATTTGTTCTGCAGCTGTACAATTAACACAGGAGGAGAGTGTAAATACCAACCTGACAAACTTAAAGAATAAAAATGAAACAGACTTTCTAACTAGATAATGTCTGCTGACAGCACAAACTGTTCCCTCTGTTTTCGACCTCTGTTATCCACAGTAGTTATACACAAACTGTTATCCACAGTTGAAACCAAAGTAGATTTGTTAAAAGAGGTCCTGTTGAAGTACATTGAAAATCAGCCAAGTGGCAACCCTGCAATAGTATAATCTTCTTGTACTAAGTGTGCTATCCAAGCAGATAGAGGGGAAGTCATGGACAATTCCATCCTCACATCCAAGAAAAGAGAGAGCAACAGGCAGAGAAAGCTGATTATTCCTTTGGGAAAGGGAGAGGAACAAACCTCCAGTGGCCAGGCAGCTGAGGGAGAGAGTCTCCCAGACAGTAAATTCTGATTGCAGCCAAAACAAGTCACTTTACAAATATCAAATAACAGAGTAAATAGCAGGTGATGGAGTTACAAAAAGAGCAATAATTCTATCTTTAAGCCAGCTACTACACTGTGGAAAGCAGCTGATGGATTTAAAGCAGACTGAGTGACTCCCATCTACCAGAGGCTGGGAAGGAATCTTACTTACATCCAGGCAACCCATAATTCCTAGTATGCTACTTATAATGAGACCTTTTTTGCATGTTTTCAATTTTCTTCAGAAGGCAACCACAGAGCCCCCCCCCCCCCACTCCTGATTGTGGGAAAGAAGCTGGCGGAGAACAGACTGGGGAAGTGTTCTTGGGAGGAGATCTTGACATCCCAGGAGACATGGATGCAAGGGCCCATCAACGTACCCCACCAGCTAGACCAGTTAGGGGCTTGATGGGAAGAACAGAGGTGTGCCCGCTTCCATAGTGCACTCCCTCCAGAGACCAGCCCTGAAGCTTTGGGTGGTGGGGGCAGTGCAAGGGATCGACTTTTCACCTGGAGTGCATGTATCAAGGCTTGTGAATATGTTGTCTCTGTATGGAATAAAGACTCTTCTGATAATAGCTGAAGTATCTATCTCGTTTGGGAAGGGGTGCCTAGCACATGACACTAAGCTTCTGAAATGGTCTTCCATGCAAAACTACGCCATTCCTCTTGTCTAGCAAATGTTGTGAGGGATGTCTCACATCATCATCTCTTCTGACGTGATGATTTCCTCATCATCCAGCAAGGTGTGAAGGAGCACCACTACATTCTGACAAACTCACCCATTCTGAGCAGACTTTTCTGGCTTTGCACCACATACAAATCATGGGTGCAAGGGCAAAATGGAAAATTAAAAGGAATAACGGTACAAGAGCACTTCCTGAATGCCCAGAAACCAAGGATACCTTGTTGTAAGTTTTGTGATGGTGATGGCATGTAAAGCATCCGTAGGAAAGGAGTTCACATTCAACTGAAAAAAATGTATGAATTGTCCCTGAGTTTTAAAGCCTGAAATTCTGAAAGAATTTCATACTTCACTTCCTTGATGGAGCTGTCTCATGTTGTGCTTTTCAAAAGTAATAGTTTTTATATTCAGGGAAGACACCAAGGGAAATGAAGTATGAGCAAATCTGAAAAGAAGGATATAACCTAAGTTAAATAGTTTTGACCTCATCAATCAGCAAAGCCAAATAGATATACTTTCCCAAATACTCAAGTATTAAGTATTTAGTGTTCAGTTGAACGTCATGGTTCTGTCCCAAGTGGCAATTTTCTGACAGTTGTTCATCTATAAAATGTATGTGAGGTGGATAGATAAAGCTGTAAAACACATCTGAAAAACCTTCTTGACATCAGAAATTCTCTTTCATCCAGTCAAGGTGAAGCTCTGTATGTCAATAATAGTGTCACTTTAGTAATTTTTCTCATGGGGCATCTATTTTAGCAACTTGGGAGAAGGGGCAAGGGAGGGGGAGAAGCAGAATGCTAACCAAATCTATGACATTTCACTGATGAAAAATCTTGCTTTGGACAATTAGGGCTATTTGCTTTTGATTTGAGGTGCTAACTCCAAAACCCTTCATACTGAAATAGGTCTCCATAATAGATAGTATCCCAAAGCATCCATAATTAATCTGCCACAACTCTAGCAATAACACTTTCTCCCAAATTGAGCATTTTTATCATTGTCAGTACTTGTCAAGTCCCACTAGGATCAAAATGGATTCATTTAGGAGAGTTCAAGTGTTGGCAGAGAACTATAGGGGTAAAGAAGAGCTATTTATAACATATAAAGACCAGAGGCAAAAGCACAATAGAAAAGGTAACTGGAGCAGAAGTCCTTGACACATTGGTTATTTCATTACCTCCCCGAGGTTACCAGGCACCACTCCCTGTTTCAGAAAATCATACAAACAGAAGGCATGCTGGATCAGGCTAGAGGTCCATCTAGTCTGTACACATGGCAACAAACCAGCTGAGCAATGACATGTCCACTGCTACAACTACAATCAATCACAACAACCCAAGAGCCATTTCTTGTTCAGTCACTGCTAGTTCAGATCCACCAGTGTAGACTTGAAGTTGGGATCTTTTGCCCCAATTAGCATTATTTACACTTGCAGTTACTGAACAGCATTTGGCATTTCAATGCTCATTTTCCTAGCTTGGAGAGATCCCTCTGGAATTTTTCATCAGTTCCTCACCTATTGGTTTTTATCACTGTGAAAAGTTTAATGTCATCAGCAAACTTTGCCACTTGCTTATTCCAAATCATTATGAATAGGTTGAAAAACACCTATTATATATCCCTTCAGCTAGCTTTAAGCACCACAGCCAAGAATCAAGTAAGCTTGTAGTGTGATGCATTACTGAAAGCACTTTTCCTAGGTCCTTCAGCAGTGTCAAACAACTAGACCAGGGGTCAACAACCCGCGGCTCTGGAGCTGTACATGGCTCTTGAATCCCTCTGCTGCAGCTCCATTGCTCAAAACACGTGCCAGCACAGTCGCAGATCTGCGACCGAGGCTCCGAGTTACAAAATACCAATAGGTGATGATGAGGCATCCACTCAGGAACACCGTGCTAGTGGGTTAAGTAAATTGTGACAGTCCTCTGCTAGTGTGCAGGGAAAGAGTGGAACAAGCTTCCTGCAGGTTCTCATGTTACACGAAACGCTGCTGAAAAGATTCCCTTTGTTCCACATTCTCTTTATGGAGCCACATGGGCTGCTTCTGTTGCCTTCTACATTTTTTCTTATAGGAATTGTTTGAACTTGTGCTTGAAGAATCTTGGTTTGCAAGATTCTCCATCCTCTTGGTGTCCTTTTTTAATAGAATGAGTTATCATGTGCTTTGGTTTGGTTTAGTTAGTTAATCAAGGATAGCTGATCCTTTCCTTCCTTCTTCTGGAGAAAGTTGTCAACAACACATGTCAGGAATCACTTGGAGGAGCCAAATGTTCTCCCAACGTATTGCAGGGAAATTGAAGTTCCCCAGGATGACTGCATTTTTCTTATTGGAAATGCCAGCAAGTTGCTTTTCGAAGGTTGCATCCTTGTTCTCTTTTTGACTGTTTAGTCAGTGACAGATGTCAATAACTATGTTGTTCTTATTTTTTTCCCTTTAAATCAAACTCAATGTTTTCAACAGGGCTATAGGTTCCCTTTCTTTCTTATATTCTTGTGCACATTTATGTGTCTCTTACGTATAGTGCAACTCCATCTCTCTTTTTGTTCTTTCTAGTTTTCTTGAAAAAGTTGTATCCATCAATTGTAGAGTTCCAGTCCTGTGAGTCATCCCACCAAGTTTAAGATCATAAGTGCCCTTGTGTACTATGAGCTCAAGTTTGTGTTCAGTTCCAACTACTCTCAAGACCACTGATGGAGAGTTTCCTCCTCCTCCTCCTCCTCATTATCATCAAGTTTGTGTTAAATACCAACCATTCTGAAGATCACTGCTGGAGAGGTTCATCATCATCATCATCGATTTTAAATAAACTTTCAAAATCTAAAATACCTAAATGTATTCATAAATTCCTCCGAGAAAAGATCCTTCTCAACTAAATTACAAATTCAATATAAAACCATATGTTAAGAATGAATAGATGCAACATAATATAAATACCTTACTTTAGACACTTACAGTATGTCTCTTAAACTAATATCCAATACTGTAGTATTGAATGGAATCCTATATCTTCAAGTTACACTGTGTTATGAGGTCACATAATAGTTTGATGGGAAAGCAGAAGCTTTTGCGTTCAAAATGTCTCTAGCATCTCCAGTACTGATGGAAAAACTATTGTCTGAAAACTTGCAGAAGTGCTGCCAGTCAATTTCAACAGTTTTAAGCTATATAAGTTAGTGGTCCAACTTGGCATAAGACACAGCTTCCTGTTCCTCTGCTATGAAGATACTCCACTTCTCACAGAATGTTCATTGTGTTTGTCTACTTCCTCTGTCTCTTAAGCATTTTGTAAATGTTCATAGCATATAATAGCATACAATAGCATGCTCATATTTTGATAATATTCTGGACCACTTCATGTTGTATCACTTCCTGTCAAAACTTTTTTTTACAGTTTACACAATCATATTTTGTGAGGAA
The DNA here is from genome assembly GCF_004798865.1 of Varanus komodoensis. Classification (NCBI taxonomy): domain Eukaryota; kingdom Metazoa; phylum Chordata; class Lepidosauria; order Squamata; family Varanidae; genus Varanus; species Varanus komodoensis. The sequence continues at coordinate 2,049,087 of NW_025335701.1, forward strand.
CTTCTAGGAGCTTTATTTCATTCTATATCATCATGGGAAAATAATTTAGGATCACATATTTCAAGCACTGCTACACTTTAATTAACTTCTTTAACAATAAAGTCATTTGCATTAAAGTTGTCAACTACAAATTTTGCTGTTCTTTGCTTATCCTTCTACTCTGTAATTCATTTACTACTTCTGTTTTAATTTTGCTTATGCATCCTCCAGATGTATACTTAATTTTTTAAAGTGCCTTGCAATAATCTGTATAACATTCTGATACTTCTATAAATAACTGACATATTGTAAGTTTTCTGATGTATATTTTGGTAAACATTTATATAGTACATCATGAAAGCTTTTGCAAGATTACCCAGAGGCAAATATAAATTGGTCCTTTCCCATTCTACCATAGCATGAAAGGACAGCATATCATGCTTAAGGAAAAATAGATGGACAGTATAAAAGATACCAGTGGTGAAAAATGCTACAGAAATTTCTGCATCCACAGAGCCATGCAGGGAAAGTGAGCCCAATGCATGTAAGGAGTAATTGGTTCCTTCAGTTAAAAGCTAATACCAGTTTCTATAGAAAGGTAGCTGTTGCAGAGGTAAATGTACCAGACACAAACAGGCTGCAGGAATGTTACCTAAACAGTTTTGGCTTATCCAGAGCAACATGGGAGGGGCACCTTCCAGGCTGTTGTTTATGGACTGTTACCTGAGTGTTGCTTCTGCTTTAGTTATTTATTTATTTAAATATTGAAAGTCAGATTAACCTAGCATTCCAGTATTTTAGAGGAAATGTGGAGGCAGAAGACTTTCAGGATGAAAGCTAAAGCAGAGAGGAGTTGCTGCATGCAGGCATGGGAAGGAGGATTTTAACTTTCCTTTAGGTGGTAGGGAGGCAGGAGAGAATGGGACACATGACTGACTGACTGAGTTTTTATATTATCCTGGGGAGTCCTGGAGAGCAGAATTGGGTGTCTGCTCTCAGTTAGTAATTAGTACAGTTTAGAGAATGTTACATTGTTTCTTCTCTTGAACAGAAGGTGTTTGTTCCATCTTTCTTAACAGGGTACAGATGCTTCACCTGGACCAAGTGAGCATCTGCTCTATCGCTACACTTTGTCTGTCTGATAGAAGAAAGGGTCTTATCCGCAAAGGTCACTGGAAGTCTTGTCATTATTGACCTCTTATTTTCCCCATTTTTCACTTGATAATTCTGTGAAGAGGGACTATTACAACAGGACTATTAAGAAAGCTAGAGTGCCAGTGGGTGGTCAGACCTCAGAATCTTTATAAAGAAAAGTTTGGTTTAACATCTCAGGGATGGAGTGTAGGATGGGTGGAGCCAGTAATTGGAAGGCTCTATTGTCACAAAGCACAGATGATTGATTGTTCTCTCTCCAAAAGCATACATGTATTGAGAAGCAAATTTAATGTGACTGTATTGTCTAGCTTCTCCTTCTTTGTATGCACGGAACAGTTTTGAGTTATGAGTTGCCATACCCAAGCTCTGAAAGCAATAATACTCATCATTTGCAATGAGTAGATAAAGCATCAGCTCCCAAATTCTCACAATTCTTGTGCCCATTATCATGCATACTTCAGCTCCTCCTCTCTTTTACTCTTCCCTTCTTTTAGAAGTACATGTTAGCCCCCCCCCCCCCCCCCACACACACCTCCCAAAACATGATTGCATCTTTATTTGGTAGAATATCCTGAGAGATTAAGGATATTGGAGAATGGATCCTAATGAGTTCAGATTTTTATGTAACCAAGCAACAGATTCTGCAGCAGACTATTTTACCATGGATTTTGGTATGAATCCATTTTTCCTTTTCCATATTTTCCACAAATTTAGTTTCATAAAATTGTGACCAAAGTGAAGGATGGATTTGTACATTTGTGCAAGTGTGAATATGCATGACTACATGGAAACACATTGTGCAAAATCTGATTCCATCAACAGACAAAAAGTATCTGTTCATTTGTGAAACTCAAATATAATGGATTTAACAAAGTTCCTAGTGATTATTGATAGCTTTAAATATGATGAGACAGATTCACAGAAGATACAGCTATCTAAGCTAGTGGACATACCATGGTAGCAAATCTTGTAGTTATACTATGCACTGTTTAAAGAAGTGCTTCCTTCTGTTAGTCCTGAATATCCCACCATTCTATTTGTAGGGCAACCCTGAATGTTAATATAAAGAAAGAGAGAGGAAAAAATGACCCAGTATCAGCAAATCCTCCCCCACCCCCACTCACACACACAATTTGACTTTAAAATAAGACATGCAAAGAATTGGCAACCTATTGTCCACCCTTATTCTAAATTGAAAATAATGCATAATGTTGTATTCTTTCCTTGTAAGGAAGTCATTCTCGACCCTTGAGCCTTGTCTTGCTCTTTTCTAGCCAATACCCATTTGAAATGCATTATCCAGAGCTATACACGGTTGTGCCCATACTGTACATTGGTTTGATAAAGACATTATGATGTTGGCAGTTTTAGTTTCAATGTCATTCCAAATGATCACTGATCCCCACAAACTGTATCTCTCCCAAGCACACACACACAGTTGACACAATGGGCTGGTACTTTGGGAGTTATGCTGGTCTCAAACCAGTAACTCATTATAGAATAAAGCAACACATAATTGGCACTTACTTATATCTCTTTGCAATCGAAAACATACACACCCAGGATCACGACAGTGGCCAGATAATTGGAAAAAGGAGTCAGTCAAAAAGCTATATCAAAGTGCAGTCATAAGGAAAACAGCTTATAGTAATGATTGTGAACCTAACAATGGTGCAACTATTAGTATAATATTGAATATAAGCAGGGAATGCCAAGGAAGAATATATAACAATGGAAACCTGGGATCAATTAAAGTCAGGGAGACAAATGAATAGAATGGCTCAGATACACCCAGGAGGATTTTTAAAAGGCAGTTCCTTGAATCCACTGGTGTGCACCAGACTGAACAGATTAATAATGCAAACTGCAACTATAATTCTAATTCAAGATTTGTCAATCTGCAACTGCTGTGGAAGTTGGTTGTTTTTATATTTTAGCAGCAGTAGTATTATAATATTTCATGACAGTTTACAAAGCAACAGTTTCCCAAAACTGAGAGCCTTTAATTTAAAATGTGGGATGTTGGAAGCTACAGAGGGAAGAAATAAACATGGAGGCAAATGTAACAATGAAAGAATATCAGTTCTGACACATGCATGGGCTTTATTTCAATCACTGTGAGGATTTCTTATCAGAATACTGTGTTCTTGGAGGAACTTCTTCAGAAGCCCCCAACTTTCTGCACATATACTGAGCAAAACATACTTAGAGAGGTGAGAGGAAAGGAACATGACCCCAATGAATGCCAACAGGGGCATCTATATGCTTGTGTCTGTTCCCAGCAGTCAAATGGTCACCAGTGTGTGCTGGTACCCCCCCCCCCAAAAAGGTGGGATTCCAACATGGAGGAAAGTTTCTGGAGAGGAGGATTCTACATGTCAACTGGCATAGAGAAAGTGCTGATTCGCAAACTATTTAAGCCTGAGGTAGAACTTCTGTTCCAGTAAGCTGTGGAAGACCCTAGCAGATCTCCCTGGATCTGATTGTGGGAAAAATGCATTTGTCACTGGCTGCCATCCCGATGATTCCCCACTAATGGTTACCTTCTGCTTTCGGTCAGTCAACCATGCCCTAATCCATCAGGCAGTGTATTGGTCTATCTCAAAATTCTTCAATTTATCATCCAGGATATCATGGGGCACTTTGTCAAAGGCCTTGCTGAAATCCAGGTAAACCACATTCACTGCATCTCCTCTGTCTAGCCACCTTGAAACTTTGTCATAGAATTCCACAAGGTTTGTCTGGCAGGACCTGTTATTGTGGATGCTGTGTTGTGTGGCCACCAGCCTACCTTCCCTATCTAGCTTCAATAAATCTCTCACTATTATGAGCCTTTCCATTGTTTTTCCTACAATGGGCATAAGGCTAACTAGTCTGTAATTCTCCATGTCCACTCTACCACCCTTTTTGAAAATTGGAACCACTGATGCCACCCTCCAGTCCTAGGGAACTTTACCCGTTCTCCACGAGGCCTCAAAAATGGAGGCCAGTGGGCATGAGAGAACCCCTGCCAGCCCTCAAAGTACTCTTGGGTGTAACCCCTCATGGCCTGGCACCTATGTAACATCTGGTGCCTTGAGGAGCCCCTCGACATCTAGGGGTGACTCTGTGCCTCCTAAGTCCCCAGCCTCCTCTAATCTCCCATGCGGTTGTCCCTCGTCCTGCTTTGGGGAGAACACAGAGGCAAAATAGTCATTTAGCATCTGTGTCTGTCCCCTCACATCAGTCACCGGATACTCTTCCCCTTTATTTAGTGGTCCTACTGCCTGTCCCCCCTTCCTTTTGCTTTTTACATGCTGAAAGAAGCCCTTTTTGTTGCTCTTGTTTCCAAGTCTTATCTCGTAATCAGCCTTAGCCTTGCAAAGAATCCTTCTTCAACAGGCCTCCTCCTCCCAGTATACCCTTTTGTCTATTTGCCCCAGTACCCATTTCCTACAGAGGTTCCTCTTGTGCCTCATCCCTCTAACCACCTCTTTTTGCATCCATGGCAGCAGTCTCCTTGGCCTCCTTGCCTTACTAACTAAAGGTATCGTCAAGGCTTGCACCTCCTCTTTGTGAAAAACCCTCCCTCAGTAGCGTCTAGGAAGTGAGGTGACCTGGCTGTCACCACTGAGTCTCCCAACTAATATTCAGGAGATTGAAATCTCCCATAATTACTGTGTCCCTCCCCCGAGATATCCTTAGCATCTGATCTGTCAAGGCATCTCAAGTTGACCTGGAGGCTGATAACATACCCCCACTGTCAGGTCACTTTCCCTGTCAAAACCCCTTAGTTTCACCCAGACTGCACTGCATTCTATCTCATTGCATCCTAATGGATACATTGCTTCCAGTTTTGGGTGCTGTCTCAGGCAGGAAGATCTGGATGATCCTGTTGGAAGATCCACATTTGTGTGAACAAGAATCTCCATGTTACCCTTCAGATGATACTGCAAGTCATAACAGAAATAATGGCACCCTTTCTTGCCTCTCCCTTTCACATTGCAAAACCAATCTGGTGCTACTTTGCTGTCTCTGCATAGCCAAATTACTACAAAAGCAATGAAAATATATGCAATTGTTGTGAACCTTCCGAAGCCTCTGAATTGGTTAACATGAAAATGGAAAACTTATAGTTACTCCAAGTTTCTTCCTCCTTTTCTATAATGCTTCTTTTGCGTTTCACCATAATTTGTTCAGTTCCAATATTCAATGTGAGCTTAAAAGACTTTCACAGCCAATTAATTGCCCTCAATCTGCATGTTATTGGCTTATTCACAACAGATCAAAAGCAATGTGGGATGCTGAAGTTAAGTTGTGCCATGTTGACTTTACTCTTCTCTTGACTACAATTCCTCCCAATCAGTTTGAAAAGTCAATTAGACTGATACAAAGCAATAATTGCTTTAATTGGATGGATTTCAATTGCTCTTCATGGCCACTAAAATCTCATTTAAACCTGACTACAGGTTTGTTTTAAAAGTTTTCCAGAAAACTGCAGGCGAGACTGGAGAATAACTAGGGTATTAATTTGTGTACTAAAGTGTCACTTGGCTTTTAATTATATTGAATCCAACATTTTCCACTCCCTAACTCTCTAAATTAGAAACTGAATACAAACTACCTCTCTAAATTACCCCCACTGAACAGAGATAATTACCATATGTAAACATACCTGTAAATGTACTTTTTCTTCCTTGATTATGGAAGATCAGAATTATGTTTTAACTGTAGCTTCTGCTGTATAAGCAGAACATTAAGGTAATTTTAAAAAAAATCCTAATGAGAGATATTTTATGATGTAGAAACTGCAAGGAACAATTTGGGTTGTTTTGTTTTTCTTTTTCTTGTTGAAAACAGAACACTATGCTTTTGTGCAGGCTTCACATTCCATTCTAAGCACAGCACTTATATAAAAGCATGGGAATGTTATTCAAACTGAAGCATTTTCCCATAAACTTCTTATGACTAAGGCAATGATAAAAAAGAACAGAATTTGCATGCAAACACCTGAGTACCATGTTAAAGTGCCTATAGGACCTTTGGCTACCTCAGCAGCAAACTTCTGCCAGAAACCATTTGGATCCAATAAGCCTTCAGAGGTAAATAATCTTAATATTTCTCCAGCTCACTGGCTTATACTACTACTTGATTATCAGTATCCAATATAATTCAAGAAATGCTGTGTGTGTGTGAAAAAGGAGAAAACAAGTAGAACTAATTTGTAAGGCAAAGAAAACTTCCAAGAAATATGTTGTTCAAAACTGTACATTCATGAAGTTTCATAATCATCACACATTCTATTCAGGTTTCTGCATTAGAAACTTTTTTTAAATAAATGGCTTAAAGAGCAAGAAGTAGTAAAAGAAGCACAAAGGAGATAAATGTGCAGATATTATCTGGACAAATCTCATTGGCAGAAAAATGGTGAGATTTTGTATCATGTCAAGAGCTGGGCATGACCATTTATATTTTTGAAACTTGCCAAATTCATGTCAAGAACATTATTTCCCACATTGGAAAGAAAATGGCTTGCTATCATTAGGCTTGGACACAGCTGTTTAGATCAACATAATCAAGTCAAAAACAGTAGTTGATTAAAAAATATTTGCCAGATTTGCCAGATTTCCTTGCAAATTTGCTTTCTCTCATTTAATGCCTTGGTGACATGTTTGCTCTTATTTTTTTCTAGCCCACATTGCAAAGGAAATGGCATCTTTTATGTATCCAAACACTGGAGAAGGTAATTTAACATTGGCTTTCTAAAATGCTATACATACTCTCCACAGTCTCGTTTAATCAGACACTTCTCCTCAATCAAAAGACAAATTTGAGAGAAACAGGGCAATTCTTTCATTTTCATTTTTCTTAGACCTATGTTAACATGTTCAACCCAAAAAGCCATGGTGAGAGTGAGAGATTTAAAGCTCAGTTTTTACTCTCAAATTGACCACAGCAAAGAGGCAATCAAGCAGGAGCACATGGCAGAGCTCCCTGTTTTACCTTGGATGACCAGGCAGCAAAGACAGTAGCTTGTTGGGTTGAAAATCCCACCAGGATTCCTGATTGGCACATTTAAATCCATGTGGCCTCCATGCACACCTGGTGGGTTGGGCCACTTTGGGACTGTGATGAAGGTGGGAGATTGCTCAATCTCCAGCTATTGGTGATTCTCTGTTGTGTGTCTGTGTTGGAGGTTCTCTGTTGTGTAGGTGCTTGTGATGTGACCAGCCAGCCCATGCCTAATGCAGCCAGTTATGTCCTACACCTATGATGGATCATGTCCTTCAGCCTACCTAGTATTTCCAGTATTACAGTCCAGTCCATCCTAGTCTTAGTAGGAGGGCAGGGGCCCCACTAGGAAAAGTTAATTTCAGTGTTTGCTGGCACTTTGTAGGCACAAATAAAATGCTATCATTTAACTGTTTGATAGCATTTTATCCATAGTAGATCTTCTTTCAAAATTGGGATCCATATTCAGAAACTCTGCCACTGCTTTATCAGCTAAGTTTATATAATATTCTAAATCCTTGTTGACAGTCTTGACAATGTCTTCATCAGGAGTAGATTACATCTCAAGAAACAATTTCTTTGCTCATCCATAAGAAGCAACCTCTTGTCATTTTTCAGCCAATTGCAGCTGACTTATATGGATGTGGTTCATGCGACCCTAAAATAATTACAATAGTAGCATAAAAGATCACAGATCACCAAAACAAATATAATAATGATGAAAAAGTTGGAAATGTTGCAAGAATTACCAAAATGTGACAAAGAGACTTGAAGTGGACAAATGCTTTCAGAAAAACGGTGCCGGCACACATGCTTGATGTAGAGGTGCCACAGATATTCACTCTGTAAAAATCCCAAAATATCTGCCAAGTGCAATAAAGGAAAGCACAATAAAACAAGATATGATTTAGGAACTGAAAGCAAAGCCCTATGAGGAAAGATTGAGAAAATTAGGCATATTTAGCCTCAAGAAAAAAAGACTGAAGGTTGATATGATTACACTCCTGAAAGACAGTTTCAAAGAGGAAGGACAAGATCTCTTCTCCATTCCAGGATATGGAATAACGGACTTAAAAGAAACCAGATTTAGACTAGACTTCAGAAAGAATTTTCTCATTGTCAGAGAAGTACCACAATGGAACTATTACCAGGGGAAATTGTGGGCTTTCCCTCACTAGAGACATCCAAAAATCATCAGGACAGTCATCTGAGTGGAATGGTGTGGCTTAGGGTCCTGCTATAGCAGGAGGCTGGACCTGATAACCTTCTGGCCCATTTGAATGCTACTGTTCTTCGATTTTATGATTTGTTTGGCAATAGTCTTTTCACCTTGGAGTACTATGTCCAATTTTGGGTTCCATAGTTTAAGAGGGACATAGCTAGGTTAAAATCAGTTCAGTGCAGGGTTACAAGGATGCTAGTTGTATTGGAGGTGGGGGGATGATGTATGAGATGAGATTGAGGAAGCTGGGTCTTTTCAGCCTGGAGAAGAGGAGACTCAGAGGGGACATATAGGTAAGTGAAGGGCTGTCACATGGTAGAGGGCCATGACCTCCCCTATGGTGGAAGAAAGGACACAGTGCAACGTGGCAAAGCTTAAGGAAATGGGTTGCAGGTTGAATTTCAGGACATACTACCTGATGATTAGGACTCCAAGGACATGTAATGTGCTTCCACAGGCAGGGAGCATCAGTGAGGAAATTTAAGGAAATATTGGACAACCACTTGTTGGGTATTACAAGAGCAGGAGTCTTACATGAGTGACTGGAGCAGGGGGTTAGACTAGATAGCCTGGGAGACCCCTTCTGACTAGCTATGTTTCTATGTTTTTTTCATATGGCAAGAATTTGGCATTTATCCCTATTGGATTTCATTTGGGTTTTTTTCATCCTAGCATTCCAAACTATCAAGATCAACTTGAAACTTTCTTCCAGGATATTTACTATACCACCCAGTTTTGTGTTCTCTGCAAATCTGATCATCTTCCCCCAAAATTCCCCCAGATTGTTATAATTAATGTTGAAGACCACCGGGTCCAGGACAGAACCCTACAGTTGCCCCACTTGTTATCACTCCACAGTTTGACAATGTGCCATTGATGCGCACTCTTTGAGTCCACTTTGGCAGCCAGTTGTGGATCCACCTAGTGGCTGCACTCACTAGTCCACTTTTTCCTAGTTTGCTAATCAAGAGATTATGGGGCATGATGTCAAAAGCTTTGCTTATTTCCATGACATTTTCACAGTCCATCAGGGAGGTTACCCAATCAAAACTGAAATCAGAGAGGCAGGATAGGTCCTTGAGAAACCCATGTTGACTTCTAGTAATCACTGCATTGTTTTCAAGATGCTTGCAGACTGACTGCTTTATAATCTGTACCAGAAGTTTCCCAGGGATTGATGTCAGACTGACTGTCCTATATTTCCCAGGCTCTTCATCTTCTTTTTATCCTTTCTTGAAGACAGGGAGAAACTTTGCCCTTCTCTAGTCATCCAGCACTTCACCCGTTCTCCATGATTTCTCAAATCTAATAAACAGCGGTTTGGGGAGTTCTATCAGCTATAATATGACTCTAGGGTAGAGCTCATCAGCCCCTGGAGATTTGAACCCATTCAAACCAATGAAATGACCCTTTTTATTTTTATTTTCTTAACATAAATGCATGAAAATAAAAGTATAAATAAAATAAATTAAAATAGAATAAACAAAGATGCCAAGGGATTTTAAACAAATACAACCAATATATTCAAGTCTGCAAATTTATCTTTCTGCCATTCAACACTCTATGGGATTTTTAAAAAGAAAACAGTCATTAATCTGTACATCAACAAAGTTTCCAATAGTTTAAAATCCTCTACTACTTTTTAAAGAACTCGCTTCATGTCCCATTAATTTCCATTTATCATTAAATTCTTCTATCGACCTTCTATTTACATAGTTAATTTTGCCCTCACTGCATATTCTGCTAGCTTATTCTTCATCCTTCAGTTGTTGGGGGCTCTGATGGTTTCCATTTAGAAGCAATTGTAATTCTTGCTGAAGTTGTTATATATTTAAATAAGTCTGACATAATCTTTGAAAAGATTTCTGGCATTATATTCAGAAGCACATTCTTGGGATTTCTAGGGAACTTAACTTTTCTTTTTTTTCCCTTTTTTGTATTTCTGCATGTATCAGTTTCCTTTTTTTCATTATTTATCAAGACCACCACATATGATAGAAAGTCCCATCCACCCTGTTACGTTTCCAGCATTTTCCATTGTAATTGGTATCTGTTTTTTCAATATCTTTTGGAGTAATGTAGCACCAGTAAAACATCTTGTACCAATTTTCTCTTAATACTTGACTAGCAGTAAATTTAATAACTTTCTTCTATAGAGCTTCCCACTGGCAATTTGCAAGTCTCTCTGCCATTAATGCAGTAAAAAGTTTGTAGTCTGCATTTAATAATGAAATAAGTTTGGTAAGAATGTGGTAACATGGGATCATTGCCTTCTTTATGAATCAGTGTCATATGAGCTTCCTGCCATGTTGGTGGCAGTACTCTCTCTTCTTTAATTTCATTCATTACCTGTTGAAGTGGCAATCTTAATTTTTCCTCTAAGCACTTGTAAAATGTAGCAGTAAATCCATCAAGACCAGGTGCATTATCTTTTTTTAGTTTTCTAATAACTTGTGATAGCTTGTGACCACAGTGTTCCCATATAGTATTCTTACACAGCATGTTATACCACTGAATTTCTTCACACTTGTTATAGATCTTCTTTCCATTTCCTTCTTCAGACAATAAGCTAGATATCTTCCAAGTTTATTTGCATGTTCAAAGTATTTTGATTTTTAAAAATCTCAATTTCTTTTGTATGTCCTCTGTCTTAATCATTGACTTCTTAGTTGTTTTCTAATGCACTTGATTGCATGACATGGCCAAAATATGTGAGTTTCACCTTGGTATCTTGCTGACCAGGTTTAATATGCTCTAGCACCTGCTTGTTCATCATCCCCAGTGTCCATGAAATGTGCAGGAGCCTCCACCAGCTGCACAGTTTGAATGAGTCAATTTTCTTCTTGTCTAACTTTTTCATTGTCCAACTTTCCCAACTGTAGGTTGTGATAGGAAACACGATCATTCGGACCAATCTGCACTTGGTTGCTAAGCTGATGTTACTGTTTTTCCACACTCAGTTCATGCTTGTCATTGCCATATGACCAGTGAAATTCACCACTTTATTTCTAGACTGTAGTCACTGCTGTGAGTAATCAGTGTTCCCAGGAAAGGGAATCCCTCTACACAGTCAATGTCCACATCATCAATTGCTAATCTGATGACTTCATTCTGTGCAGTTGTCAAGATCTTCCTCTTTTTGATATTCAGAAGGAGGCTGAACTTCTCACTCTCTTTTTTGATTCTTTGTATCTGTTGCTTTAGACCTCCCTGAGTTTCTTAGAGGAAGGTTGCGTCATCCAAGGTTGATAATGGTTCTTCTTCCATTCTTTATCCTGACTTTTGATTCTTCAAGATCTATCTTCCTCATGATTACTTCAGCATACAAGTTCAACCAAAAAGAGAATACATTCTTGTCGGACTCCTTTCTCTACTTTGAACCAATCAGTGTTCCCATATGGTGTTCTTACAGCTACTTACTGGTTTGTATATAGTGACTGCAGCAACCTGATCAGATATGTTGATACCCCCAGGTCATTTAATGCTTTCCGCAGCTTGTCATGATCAATGCAGTCAAAGGCTTTCTTGTAGTCAATAAAGCACAGGTAAATATTCTTTTGATATTCTTGAGGAATCTCAGAGCAAATTTGCAGTATGGTTGCAAGTGCCCCGTCCTCTTTGTAAGCCTGCTTGGACTTCAGGTAGTTCCCTTTTTAGATAGATGCCAGGCATTGAATAATTTTAAGGAGAATGTTACTAGCATGAGGGATGAGGCAATTGTGTGACAGATAGATAGATAGATAGATAGATAGATAGATAGATAGATCTTTATTACGGCCAATGACCAGCACCATTCAAATAAAGAAATTGATTTTTAAAATGAAGGAACTACATTAAAGATTATCTGTCATAAAACCCCAGTCGGATTAGTAAATACTTTGACACAATGTACTGCTGCATTTCAATCATCTTGAATAAGTGGCATTACCATAGTTTGTCTTTTGTCCAGCTATGTAGAACCACACTCCCTTAGGATCTGTCTTCGGACACCCATCACTGCTGTGAAGAATTCAGTGACACTGTATGTTATTGTTAGATTAGTGTCAGACAGCAGTATATAGATATATTGTTGTTCCATATGGCCCCGGAAGTGATTCATTAATGGGGAAAGTAATGGTATTGTTGCTCAGTACCTCAAGGATAACAAATTTAGTGCCAGGTATGCCCATATCTACCTTGGATGGCACATCATAGGTGGGGCACAACTCCTCAGTTGTCCCACCTTTAACAGAAATGCATTTGGATAAAGGCATCATCTGATATCCTTCCCATTCTTTGTGAGGTGCAGTCCATCATTTACCAATAGTCTGTCTTCTAGGAAGCTTAGTTTGTGGTCCCAGAATCCAAACCTCTCTTTACAGCACCTCCATTGTAGCCAGTAATTCACTTGAAGGATTTTCCCCCTAACAATTCCCCTTCCACTTACTGGTAGGATTGAGGAGAAGACTATCTGAGCCACAGTGTTTTTTATTTTCCTCCCTAGAGCTTTGAAGTCTGATGTTATTTCAGCAAAACTTCTCATGGCAGTGTCATTAGTTCCCACGATAGCCTTTGAGGCTCATCCGTTATGGCTGTAGAAGGAGGTACAGTCATGGAAATGCCTGCCAAAGCAAGATGGTGGTGATCTCACAGATAATGATGATTTACATTTCCATCTGCCCATTGCTGAAGCTCTCTGGGTGGTTTCCAAGATAAAAAATATAAAATATAAAACAACATTTAAAACATTTAAAATAAAAAGATTTGGGCAAGAAGAAAGAAAAAAGGCACTTGGATTAACCTATCAGGTCCCTGGATGGCTAGGGAGATCTTTAAAGGCCTGTCATAACCTGGTGCCGAAAAGACGGCAAATTTGGTGCCAGGTGGGCTGCAGCAGGGAGGCTATTCTAAAGATGGGGGGACACAACAGAAAAGGCTCTCACCCTGGTTGCCATCCTTGGAGTTTCTTGAGGGGCTGGCACCTGGAGGAAGGTGCAGAGGTTGAGCATAGTGTTTGGACAGATCAAGGTTGGGAGAGGCCCTCCAACAGGTATTGCAGTCCCAAGCCATGTAGGACTTGATAGGTTAACACCAGAACCTTGAATTGGGACCAGAAGTGTTTGGACAAATCAAGGTTGGGAGAGGCCCTCCAACAGGTATTGCAGTCCCTAGCCATGTAGGACTTGATAGGTTAACACCAGCACCTTGAATTGGGACCAGAAGCATACATGCATCCAATGCAGGTAGTCCAGAGCTGGTCTTCTATGTTCATACTGCTTAGTCCCAGTTATTAATGTTGCACCAGTTGCAGTCCCACATGCTGCACCAGTTGCAGCTTCTGAACCATCTTCAAGGGCAGCACCATGTTGAGTGTGACACAGACATTACCACAGCATAGATTATCAAATTCAGGCTCTCCCTGTCCAGATAGGAGCACAGCTGTGCCATCAGCCAAAACTGGTAGAAGGCACTCTGAACCACCAATGCCACCTGAGTTTTAAGTGACAAAGAGGGTTCAAGAAGCACCCCCAAGTTATGAACCTGCTCCTTCTGGCAGAGTGCAACCCTATTTAGAAAAGGTTGAACACGCTCTCTCCAGTCAAAGGAATCACCCACCAGCAGCATCTCAGTCTTTTCTGGACTGAGTTTCAGATGTGACTCTACAGAACTAAAATGTTTTGCCCATTTTGGTCTTGTCCTGTCATTTGTACAATGACAGGACAGCCACCACTATAGCATAAAAGCCTGCACATTTTCCCTTTAAACATCTATTAAATAACAGTGGCCCACATTTATACCAAGTCACAGTGAACACTCTGTAGGTTTAACATTAGGAACATTTTTCAGGTTCCTTTGAGGACCTAACATAATTTTAGTTTTGCTCTCATTTTCTAATATTTATATCTTTCTGTAATCCTTCTGTTTCACGCTTACACTTATATTTTCTTCCAAAGTCTCAGAAAGGGGTTAAGAACCATATAAAGATATAATTCAAATCAGAACAAATGTTTGGAGGCAATAAAGAAAGCAGAAGAACAAAACCCCAATAAATCTAAATAGCTTCTGAATTACAAAAAATGTCTAGAGATGTTTATGAATTAAGTATAGATCATCATCGCGTACTAACCTTTGATAGTTCTCATTAAAATGGCAACAGCAGAATCTGTTAAGTGTCTCTTGAGAGATATTATGTGTAAATGCAGAAATTAAAAAATGAATATTGAATGATCCTATTGAGAAATTAGGGCCATTCAATTGTGTTAATGGCAGTAGAATATCAGATGTATGTTTTTCATACAAATGAAATATCAGAATGTAATTTACCACTTTTGTGGAGTGAATCCAAGCCATACCAATTTCACATAATGCTTCAAATGCAAATTTACAATAGCCTTTTTAATGAATGCAAAGTCCTTGATATGAAAAGTTTTGTTCTACTAGTCATCACTACTGATCTCCTGAAATGAAAGCTAAATTATGCTCAGTCTGGCCTGTGACTTGTTTTGTCATTGTTGTTATTGTGTGTGTGTGCATATGTGCACTCTGGAGCTAAACTAATAAGTTTTATACATTAAAATATGGAAAGCCTCGCCTGTCCTCTCTCTCTCCACATCTGCAAGGTTTTTCCTTCCTAGTTCCTTCTCCAAGAAAAAGGAAAAACAGCCACAAGTTATGCAAATGACCCACCCACTCACAGACATCTCCTCATTGTCCAGCCAAAGCAGAATGTAAACAATGTTGAAATTACATTACTATGTTGCAAGCTGCATTTCCTTTTCAATGTAAAAATACCCAGCCAGCTCATGTTTTGTCTTAAGCAAAGTTGTATCTCTGATTGTAAAAACCAAAACATTGAAATGGGCATGCCCGGAGAAATGGGCATGGAGGACCAGATCCGGCTCGCGGGCCATAGTTTGAGGACCCATGTGTCAAGACCAGCATTTTAAATTTTGCCTGGAAAAACTTGGGAGCCAGTGGAGCTGTTAAAGCTCTTTTAAAAAGTATTCTTAACCAGTTCTACTTAATATTCTTACAGCTGTTTGGAACTCACAGTTGATTCCAGACCAGTGATTATTATTATTTGGAGGTAGGTTGACAAACAATTTAGGACCTCAGTGTTAATGTATACGTTAGCCTTGAGGTGCACAGTTGTATTCTTCAGCTTGCTGGTCTATTCCAAAGGAAATAATAATTACAAGAAGATTTGTGTCAGAATCATTGGATACATCCTCATGTTGAATTGATTCCAAACAGCTTCCATGAGTGGAAATTCTCAGTGCACACTCATGGATTCAGCTGGATAGTATATATATTATGCTCCATGATCCTGGAAATGGATTTATTTTTAATCATTATGAATGCTCTTTTACTTCTGATTGCCTTGACCAGTATGACACCTTATAGAAACAGCACTCCTACAGCAAAACAATGCAGGGGAAAAATCCAGTATGGACAATGATGTGGCACTGTTGCAACTGAAAAACATTTCTAATCTGTAGCCATTCTATTTGCATGGTAATGAGCCTGAAGGCCAGATGCCACTAATTACAACCTAGTCACTCTGTCCAAAATACCACAATGAAATGCTCATGAGCAGACCTCTTAATTCCATTATGCAAATTATAGTTAGGGAAGCACAGGCATTCCAAACAGTGGCATCCTAGAGCAGTGTGTTGGCAGGAGGTAAATTAATAAACATATTCAAGGAATTGATTTTTAAAATAAATTATTATTCAACACCAGATTAAACATGGTTGAATAATTATGGATGGAGTCCAATTTTCTTCATAGTGTCATATGTAACTGAATTAATATTTCCAGTAAGCCAAGAAAGTGCATTACTTAATGTTTCCAGGAGTAATCAATCAACTAATATGGAATCTTTGAATGCAGATTTATAGTTAAAAATAACTAAGATCATAATCGCAGCTTGTATAAATTGGTGTTTCTCTAATAAAGGCAAAGAAATTAGTTGATTTATAGGAGCTCAGTATCAGTTTTTTAAGTGCATTTATTTCCAAATTCTACTCATACAAAATAACAATTTAATGAATTAAATAGCTGTCAAGTACAATAGCTCTGCCAAATCAACTTGACTGACAGCAAACTACTTTTCATGAGTCTATCAAAATTAAATCAACATCTGGAAAGCCATAATACAACTTATAAGTGGACAGTCTTTGTTCACGTCTCCCTTTCAAATCATTCATCTGCTATCCAGCAAACCATTTTCATGAGAAGGGAAAGAAAGAATGGAAATGCAAGCTAACCAATCCTTCATCCTGATTTTCCAGGTTCTAAATCTCCAGGGATGGAGGCATCTCTCCTCAACTGCAGAGTGTTATCCTTTATCTGTGGAAGGGGATGAGGATGATGACTTCTCAATAAATAAAAACTAGTTCTACTCTCATTCCTGCACAGAGATACTGATCTAATCTACACGTTATTCGAGGTGCAAATTTTCAGGGATGTTCATTCTTTTGAAGGATCACATGATTCCATTTTAGACGTTATCTTTATTATCCATATTAATGTTTTTGCCCACCTTTCAGGAAACATTTCTCCCACAAGGTGGCTTTAGTACAATAGTACAAAAATGTAAACACACAATTAAACACAGATATAAATGCAGATAAACAACAGCAATTAAGAACAGTGTAGAACTTCAGAAGTCAACATCTCCTTGAATTGGGAATGACTTTCTAGAAGCCTCAACCACATACAGGAAGTTTTCACTTTCATGAAGTTGTGCTCTGTGAGAAGAGAATGATGGACATGCATGAGCAAAAGTCAAACATGGTGTTTGCCTCTCCTCACACATTTCTTTTAACCTGTTTCAGAATATGGTTTTCCTTACCTGTCTAGCTTGATGTTCAGTCTTGCAGCTGTGGACTAATAATGACAAAACTAACAGCACGGTGGGTTGCTAAAACTCCAGAATTGGAACAGCCAGCATTTTACAGTGCAGTCACACACATGCTCAGTCAGACATAAGGTGCATTATGTATATGATTTCAACCATAGCTGCTTTCTCTTTCCCAAAAGGCAGATGACAACACCATCAGCTCCAGTCATCATAACCAATACTAATTAATTTTGCGAACTGTAATCAAATCATCTAGAGTACAATGAAGTGAGGAAGGTTGACCTTCAGTAGAAGACTTGGAGGTTAGACAAGAAGCAAATTATTTTCCATATCACCATCTCCAGAATTCATCCTCATTCTAAGTCATTCCTCATTCATCCTCTCTCAGCCTAATTTCCTCCCTCTCTGTGGGAGGGACTGAGAAGAAAGAAAAAATATTTGCATTCTAAATAATAGGAAATATTAAATAATAGGAAATTTAGAATAAAGCTTTCTTTACAATTCCAAGATTATTATGTGAGTTTCACAGTTGTGGAGAAATTTGAATCTAGCTTTTCATATTAAATATTCAATATAATATTCAATGTACAGTATTTATGGATGGTGTAAATCACCCAGAAAGCTTCAGTTATGGGGTGGTATAGAAATGAAGTGAGGCTTTGGTGAATGGGGTGGCATAGAAGCTTCCTAAATAAAATAAATAAATAAAATGCATAAAACTCTCAGATTTTGAGCAGTTTTAATGTATTGTGAAGCTATGTTTGCTATTTTTTGTGTCATTTGTTCTCCTCCCTTACATAATGCAATGTAAGGAAAGAGGGTTAAAAACTAAAATACACATGTTTTAAAAGAAATAAAATAGAATTCAGGATACAAAATACTTCAAGACAAAGAAACAAAGATGCAAAGGTGTCCCACCAATTAAAAAATAACAACTAATTATTCAGACTACTGAAATGGAAATACTCACCTTGGAATGCTGTAGTTTGGGAGTAATACCCTCCTACTCAAAGGCTCTGGTCTATTAAGAGCACAACATACAAATTTTACTATCACTTTTTGTAGTAAGGGGATTTGGTCATGTAGGCTACAACAACAGGATAGAAGGGAAACGGGGCCACTCTAGGATGAACCATTTTATCCATTTGCAGCAATAGAGAATCCATTTGCATGGCAAAGAGGCAAATTCAGGTCAACTTCATCTCCAATCTATGTGGGCATTCAGAAGTATTAAGAGACATTGTATGCTTGTTTTTTAACTCCCTCCCCTCCCCTCCCCTCCCCTCCCCTGTTCATGTCAGATCTTGCAGATTGGCAGCGTAAATATGTTTTTCAAAACATTTCTTGTTAACTCAGTAGCTAAAGATCCTTCTTGCTGTTATCGGTATTAGAACAAGATAAATTGTACTGTTCCAAAAGATCACTGCTTGACAATACAAGTTTGCCCCCACTACTGGGGTCTCAATCCAAATTAGGATTTTTGGTGGAGATAGAGAGTTGCTAAGCTGTATCTTGAAGTGATGACTATTTTGAGGCTGAGTCTAGCAGGGAGCAATAGACTGACATGGTTATAAACCCACCTTTTTATACAGTTAACCTCAGGTGCCACTCTCTATATGCCACTGTATGACCCACCAGTTGCAAATGAAGCACTAACTAAAGCACACTGGAAACTGAAAAATGATGAGTGATTCCATTTCTAATCATGTGTGTGTGTGTGTGTGTTGCCACCTGAATGTTTCAGAACTTTTGGCTGTTGCAGAGCACAGCTTGCACCCAAACACTAGGAAGAAAGAGAAAGGATCAAGAGGGACCAGAGCTAATGAGTTGTGCTTTGTAAATAAGGATGGCAAAAAGCTTTCTGCATGCTTTTATTGTATTGCTGCCTTTGAATGTGATTTTCAAAGTTCAGAAATTGAACCTTCTTGGCCTTGCCAAAAAGAATGCTTGGAAAAAGCAGGCAGCTCCATCTGGACTTTTGTTATGCTACGAATTGTAAAACAAAAAAACCAAAAAATGAGTTTTGCTCAGGTATCATACCTCCATTCAAGAATCCCATTTACAGAGTAGTGGGAGGTGGGGGAAATATTTAGCCCAAGGGAGCTGAAAGTTTCTTTCTTTCTTTCTTTCTTTCTTTCTTTCTTTCTTTCTTTCTTTCATCAGAAGCACCACAATTTAAAATTTAAAGAAGGTATACTAAAAAAACTTATTACAAAACAAGAAATTTAAAATGTAAAACTAAACAGATAAAGTTAAACAGACCTAGTTAAACAGATCTATCCCAGAAGTTAGCAACATTAATTGTGTTCTGTCAGGCTGCCGTAAGATGCTCAGCATAGAAACAAACCATATTCAGTCTTTGCTGCTGCTGTTTGTTAATTGGTTCAACCATTTTTGAAATGTATACTTGTCAATCAAATTTCATTATACAACCCTGATCAACTTCTGGGTCATCCAATAACCAATTCTTACTGTGACCACCAAGAAATCAACACTATTAATGAAGATAATCATTTAATATCAATAAATCAACTTATCCTGCAAAATCTGAGTCTTCTAGAATAATTTTGAAGGAGACTAGCAGAATTTCTTATGGCTGGTGACAGAAGTATGGATCTGATAGAAAATACTAATTGAGGTTGTTACTCAAGCTCCATAGAGGTTGTCATCTGCCTTTCAGCAGATCCTAGGGTTGATATAGATTTTTTTCATACATTGGGTGGAGAAAAGGGAAAACGTTACCATAAAGAGATATTTTTGGAGCAAAACAAAAAACAAAACAAAACAAAACAAAAAACACAAAAAAAAATAAAAACAACAGTGCTTTCCTGCTTTGCAACTCTAGCAAACTCTGAAAGAAACATGAATAATTTCACATGACAAGATATTTCTCAGGAGGGTTCCACATGTCCTTATATTAATATTGATCTATGTGGTCCCATGGTCAGATCAGAGCAACAGCCAGATTTATGTCAAAATGGGAACAGAAAACTTCTTTGCGAACTTGCAAAAATCACATGAAAAATATTCTATTTTTACATATATTTTTATTTTAGTATGTCTCTTAGCTCAAGTTGAACTGAGTTACTGTCTGTTGTACCCTCAGCCATTCTTATTTAACACTTATTAAGCAAGTGAGAAAACATAAGTGGGATTATTATTACTGGTTTTTCGGCGCCAGGTAAAGACCTTTGTATTTAAACATCATTTTAATTGTTAAAATATATGATCTGGCCAGGGCAACTTCTTCTTCCTTCTCTTTTCTCCTCCTATATTCTTTATTTACTTATTTTATACTGTTAATTTTAATTTTATATTATTATGTTTTCATCTCAGTGTATTTTTTGTATTTTTGTATTTAATGGTAATTTATTATGTTCTATTGTATTTCAATGTATTTTATTGTGTTGTAAGCCGCCCCGAGGCTTCGGCAAGGGGCGGAATAGAAATGTTATAATAATAATAATAATAATAATAATAATAATAATAATAATAATAATAATACTCTCTTGCCTTCATTTTCAAATTTTCCATGGTATTGGCAATGAGGGAATTTTAATGTGAGCATAGCTTTATAATTGGGACTGTGAAAGCATTGCACAATTTGTAATGGTGTGATTTGTTGCCCCCCATGTTTTCTTTTTTTGTTGGAAAATTTTAAAGTATTTTGAAGTAATTACATTTTAATATCAAACAAAGGAAGAAAATGCGTGTGTCCATGTCATGGACATTTCATCCAGAGCCATCAGTCAGACTCTTTCCATTTAATGGATGGGTACAGGTACCCCAAAGGGAAAGATTCTTAATTGCTAAATGTCCACATGTGTTCCTTGAAGTTTATCCACAGCAGATACCAGGTCTGTACACACAGCTGAGATATCTGTCCCTGTTATCCTTTTGGTTAGTTAAATTTTCAATTCACTGGTCCTATATTTGTGATCATGCTATCACAAGTACATGTTTTCTTTATATTCACTACCTCTTGGAGTTTTCTGCTAATCAAGTGATTAGCAGAACAAATAACTGTCCACCACAGTAGAAGATTTTGGTCTTTGCAGCTTCTATAGCAAAACAAACAAACAAACAAGCAAAAAAACATGTTCAGTTACCCTACATTCATAGCTTCTATGAAAATGCTACCTTTCAAAACATTTGGCCATGGCTGTACATACCATCAGAATTTAAATGGTACTAATCTGAGATTGATTAAGCTTAATTTCCTAATCATCAGCACATTTCATGCTGCTACACTACTTTTTAAGGAAGATTTTATATTTAGATTTTAGAATTTATGTCACAGAAAAGATTGAAAGCGAGTTTAGTATCACTAAATAGTTTTAAAGCTTTTGACTGTGTAGAATGGTTGGCAATAAAGATGCTGATAGAGACATTAGGATTTGGTGATAGTTAATGATGGTTTAACAAATAGGCCAAGGGACTGGACAAGGATGTGGGATAAGCATAGAGAAAATGTTATGCCAATTTCACCAATAATTCCAGTTACAGAAATTGAAAAATTTCCACAAATTTCCAGATTAGTAAGAAAAGATGGCATTAATCACATAAAGTGGGGGATTAGAGATCCCGAATATTAAATTATATTATTAAATGAATCAAATAAGATGTATACCAAATATTATTTTGCAGTCAGATGAGATAATATGGGCAGAGGTGGAACAGGAAATTAAGGGATCTTTTTAAAGCAAGATGATAAGAAGATTGTAAAAAGGATCTAAAGTCCTTTTAAAAAAATTGATACAAAGAAGTCAAGGGAAGAATTTATCATCTCACCTATGCCCCCAGTTACAGAGCTTAGAGGATTTCCAGAAAATTTCCAGAGAGACAGCTTAAAATGAAAATTTACCTAAGATTAATTTTTATTTGGGATATTGCCAATTAGGTTATTAGGGAAAGAGTTGGAAGATTGGCAAAATATTATTAATAAATCTAAAAATACTAAAAGAAAAACCAATATTAAGGTAAAAGATTGGATGGAGAAAATGGATACTAAGGAAAGGATAATGGCACTGTTTGGGAAAGAAAAATTAACCTGGTTTAATGTTATGCAATTGGAACAATGGACTAGAGAGTGTAGAAAAATGGTAAGATCATACTAAATTTGAGGAGATAGTGATGAATAGGAAGAAAGAAGGTGGAATGCATATAAGGGGTGTCATAAGGAAGATATATAATATTTTATTAGACAGGGATGATGTATACGAGTTTTTAAAATTTCATGGGAAAGGGATTTAGGAAAGGATATTGACAAAAATTCCTGAAATTTTTACCATAACATGATTGATCATAGTCATTACCAATTGGAGGGGTACTGAGTAAACATTGGTTAATATGGATAGACATTGGATTTAATATGAATAATATGTGTTACTATATCCCTGGTGCCTTTGTAGAATGTTTTGTTCTTTTAATTAGGGAACTAGCCAAACATATTCTGAACTTAAATCAGCTCTAGTGAATTAAAAACAAACAAGATATTAAAAAGGTAAAGGTAAAGATTTCCCCATGACATTAAAGTCCAGTCATGTCTGACTCTTGGAGGTGGTGCTCATCTCCATTTCCTAGCTGAGGGAGCCAGCGTTTGTCCCCAGACAGTCTCCGTGGTCATGTGGCCGGCATGACTAAACGCATAGAATACTGTTACCTTTCCACCAAAGTGGTGCCTTTTTATCAACTTGCTTTTGTATGCTTTTGAACTGCAAGGTTGGGAGGAGCTGGGACAGAGTATGGGAGCTCACCCTGTCTGCAGATTCGAACCGGCCACCTTTCAATCAACCAGCTCAGTGGTTTAACCCACTGCACCACCACATTCCTTAATTATATAATTGATAAATTACAATGAGGCAAACATGAAGGACACAATATGTTCTGCAGTGCAAGACACTTTAAGAAATCCTTAGTACAAAGTCTAAGTGGGTAATGAATACAAACTGAAATATGCACTTTATAGAGCAAAACCATTGACATGAGATCCATTAATTATCTGCATTTGATCTTCTGATGAACTCTAATTGGGTGCAGATGATATAGCAACAGAAGAAATACTAGAGAAAAGTAGAACACTGAAATTAGGAGCTGATTAGAAGTCAGCTTCTTTAGCCAGAGATGTTGGTCTAATTGTCTGTTCATATTATCAAGAGTTTGCATGTAATTTTTTCAAGCTAGTGCAGGTGCAAGTACAAGTTTGATCATCAATCAGTGATTTTGTCTCATTTCCCAAGTAATGAGAAACAAAGTTATATTCTACACAACTTTAACACTCACAAGATCTTTAGAATAAAAGGTTAGAAAGCAGTATCTTGAGCTATCTAGCTGTGCATTATATTATGGCTGTGTAAAATTAGAAATGGCACTGGTTGAATTGCAAGCCACACTACCGTCATGGAAGTAAATTCTGTTATCCTGTAGAATATACTAAAGAACTTATAAAGAATAGGAAAAAAAATACTGAAGGTGGGCAGGAAGTTATTCTACATAAATGTAAGATCCTTAGCCACAAGCAACTTTAAAACAAATTATTCATTTTGAAAGACTATTTGTTCATCAAAGACTTAAGATGGACAAGGAACAAGAGGAAATAACAGTATTATATTAAAAATAGAGAAAAATTAAACCCTCAGAGCAGAAACAGCAATAAAGAAGCACCCCAGGAAAAAAAGGCTTTGTAAACAACCACGTTTTGTTTGCTTTTTTTACATTTAGCAAAAAGTGACTTAGAAGGGAACAAGGCAAACTCCTATTGGGAGGCAGTTTCAAACATCTTCTCTTAATCCATGCTATCTTCCTTTCCAAGTCATGCTGGAATGAAGCCACTCCAGAAACCACTGTGAAGATGGGGGCTAAGTGAAGATTCCCCTGATAGATAGCTATGTGGGGTATTTGCTTCCTTCATGTTAACTTTTAAGAAAGCCATGAATTTATCCTTTATTTGATTTTTACCATCTTTCATAAAACCAAACATAGAAACAGAGTGAGTCAGAAGGGGCCACTTGAGCCATCTAGTCTGACCTCCAGCTGGCTCCACTCATGACATCAGGTAAAAAAACTTACTGAGAATACAAATCAAGAGTAGAACCACAAAAACATATATGGTGGGGGGCACAGTGGAAAGCAAAACAAAATAAACAACAAAACAAAAACCCAAACTAACAACAAAAAATTGTAATTTGAGAGTTGGACCATAAGGAAGGCTGGCTGCCAAAGAACTGATGCTTTTGAATTGTGGTGTTGGAGAAGACGTCCGAGAGTCCCTTGGATTGCAAAGAGATCAAATCAGTCAATCCTAAAGGAAATCAACTGTGACTGTTCCTTAGGACAGATACCAAAGATGAAGTTCAAATGCTTTGACCACCAAATAAGAAAAAAAGGACTCATTGGAGAAGACCCTGCTGCTGGAAACAATTGAAGGCAGAAGGAGAAGGGGACAGAAGAGGTTGAAGTAGCTGCATGGGGTCATTGGTGTGGTGGGTGTGGGGTTGGGTGGACTCTGAGGGATGGTGGAGGACAATAAAACCTAGAGGAATGTTGTCCACGGGGTCACTAAGAGATGAGCATGACTTTGTGATTCAACAACAACAAGGGGGAGATTAGTATAATTATCCTTGGCAGCATGGCTTGTGCTGTTGTGTGAATCTGGACAGGGTGGCTTGTTGGCATGGGTAATGTTTCTGGATACTGAGTGGCTTATTATACACATCAACAGGCCTCCCTCGCTGAGCTCACTTGACATAAAAAGTTGGGCTGCTGAGGTAATCAAAGTAAGCATCCTAGTACATCACTGGCACATGTGAACCCAGCCTGTGGTTTTAGAGATCATCACTAGCAATTTGAATTCGGCCTAAAAAGAAAACAATGACCCATGTGGGTCTTCTCATAGGATGGCCTAATAGAAAGCTCCTGTTAGCAAGTTCAAATGCTGTCCTACATGACTCAACAATATGAAATCAGGCATCTGAAATTTATGGTTTTGATGGCAATATTTAGTACACACGTCCCGTGTCCCTGGGCGTTCCTTATGCTCTGTCTCTGTGCTACACATCCAGTAAAGAACAAAATGCAGGCTTCCATTTTGCATTCTTCTACCTTTCTACTGCCCTGTGACATCACAGCAATTGGACCAAAGGCTACAGTGAAAGGGAAGATCATATATGACAAAAAGTTACTCTGGCATATTCACATACAAGATGCACTTTCTATTAACTTAAACTGTATTTTACATATACTTACCCCGTGTATAATATTTCTAGTTATAACACAAACACGCACATTAAAAATCACTCCAGTGAGCATATCAAGAAGTTGCCTGCAATATACTCACTTAATGAGATTTTTATTGCCACTTTTAAATCATTGCCCTTTGCATTTAAAATTGAGTAGCTGAATGAATATGATTTCAAAACCATTTTTCTTCTACATAATTACAGCTTTTCCTTCCACCTTTTTCTCGTTATAAAAGAAAATGAAAGGCATCCTCCTCCAGGACACTCAGGATTCTGGGATTATAAGCAGTAATCAAGCATATAAAATAAATTTACACCTGCACTGAAAACAGCTTGGTGAGGTATGATCTGTTATGCCATCAGTAACAACCCATCTGGCCTTTGATGAAAAACCGTATCACCTTAAATAGCAAATCAACATTTCCTTTGTCATATTCTCAAATCAGTGAGCACATAACTGCTGAATAATTGTTTCTGTGATACAAGGCAAAATGTCGAAAAACAAACAAAAACAGAACACAACAGATATCTCCATAGTCATGACAGCAGGAAAGATTTACCTGAAATCACCCAGAAATGGCTGACTTTGGTGCACAGCTGAATTCAGATGACTGCACCAGATGATTTCTAGTACCTCTTTCCACATTCTGGTTCCTGACTCTGAGCAGAGCAGAGGTCATCAGAGCAAACTGCCCTAGTTGGCCTAGGGCCTCTGAGATACAAGCAACCAAGCTCCCAGGGAGCAAGCAACCAGAATGGGCAAACAGGGAGAGCAAACAGGAGTTTGGTGGAGGAGTTTGGTGGGCCAAGTCCAGGAGTTCCCCTACTTTGTTTCCTTTATTTCACCTTAATTCTCCTCCTTCACACAGTTGCATGAGCAATGCACCCATTGTGAGCTCTCCCACACTAGAGACATTAAAAAAGAAAGTGGACAGCCATCTGAATGGCATGGTATAATGTCCTGCAAGAGCAGGGGGTCAGTGCTGATGGCCTTCCTGGCCCCTTCCCACTCTATGATTCAATGATTCTTTTATTCTATGTTATTACTCAACTGCCACAGTGTATATTCTAAAGTAAATGTGGAATTTTCTGCTCTTCTGAGATGTCTGTGTACTTTCAAAGGAAGCCAAAAGAGTTTGATAACAGTTTGCAAAATCATCCTGCCTGTAGTCTGTAAAAACTTAAAGTGACAGCCACATTTCACATGAAGTGAAATTGGTAACAAATTTGCAATTTCTACTGCAGGTGAAGTATCTGCAGAATTTTGGGGCACATTCAAACCTGGAATTTCATTAATTAGGACAGTTTTGTACATTATTCGAATGAGACAAAGAAAGTTAAAGCCAGGTGTTCCAGCTTCTTCATTAGGTTTTGCTTCTTTATGGTAAAGACAAAATAGATCTTAGAATAAAGAACAGCAATTCTAACCATAAGGCATGTACATAGGACAAGGTTCAGTGGACTACATCATATTTAATATAATTTCATATAACTAATTTAATCAGATGCTAATTTAAAGCTATTAAAAACCCTGATGCTTGACATGTAATCACCAGCTTCTTTCGATGAGAAAGAATTGGCTTTACTTAAAGAGAAAGCAAATAGGGAGACAAAGTTGGATAACAAGCTTCAGCAAATATAATAAGTCCTTGCTGAAGTGAATCAGTTGAATTACTGATAATGGCAACCATAAATAGGTTTAGAAATCAATAAATTATCTAATGAGGCATATTCAAATTGAGTTATTACAAGTAGCTGTGTAACCCTGGGTACCTTCTTTCACCTTAAGGAAAAGGTATTATTATTTTTATTATTATTATAACATTTCTATGCCGCCCCATGTGTTGTTGGCATGGGGATTACTTATTTTCGATGAAATTAAACAACAACATTTGGAAGACCGGAGGACTATTATCTCGGGGAATTTATTGGACATGCAATGCTGTAGATATAGGAAAATCTGGGGAAATTACTGCCTCAGAAAGGTTTTGCAATGTGGATTTGAAGTTTCTGCTTCTCTTCCTTTCTTCCATTGCGTCCAAGAGCCTGGTATTGCAGGACAGCACATTACACCATCCCACTCAGATGGTTGTCCAGTTTCTTTTTCAATGTCTGTAGTGTGGTAGAGCACACCACCTCTCTAGGCAGCTGATTCCACTGTTGTATTGCTCTGACACTGAGAAAGCTTTTCCTGATGTCGAACCTGAATCTAGATTGTTGCAACTTGAACTGATTATTCCATGTTCTACACTCTGGCATCAGCAAGAAATGTACAAAGACCTTCCTCTTTGTAACAGCCTTTGAGGTACTTATAGGGGGATATCATCTCCCCCTACCATTCTTCTCTGCTCAACACTGAACGTGCCCAGTTCTCTAAGTCTAGCCCCATAGGGCCGTGTTTCCAAAACAATCTCCATTTCTCTTGTCCTCCTCTTATAATCTTATATCCTGAATAAAGTCCGAATTTCCCAACTTGCTCCATTATATGCTGTATGGATTGATATGGATCCAAAATAGTCACGCCTTTAATATTAGGATCCTGGCTTGTCTGTTTTGCTAAGATTTCCAACATAAAATTGAATAAAAGAGGTGATAAAGGGCATCTTTGACACCTTCCCTTCTCCATTTAAAAGCTGTCAGTTAATACACCATTGATTAGAATCTTCACATGTTGTCTGATATAAATTGCCTGCATCCAATTCAAAAAGTTTGAGCTGTAATCTAAATGTTGAAGGGTTTTCAGTAGAAAAGGCCAAGCCATGTTATCAAAAGCTTTCTCCTTGCCTAAAAAAATTAATGCAGCTTTCTTCCTTCTTAACCCATCCAATTGCATCAGTCACAAAATGTATATTGTCTTTCATGTTTCTTTTAGGGACAAATCCAGTTTGGTCTGTATCAATCTGTTTTCTCCCTGCTGTTTTTCAAGATTTATTGACAATAACACCCAGTGGTTCTGAGACTTCCTATGCTACCTCTGTTATGACTCTGGGATGGAGTTCTTTGAGCCTTGGAGATTTGAACATGTTTATTCTATCTAGGTATTTCTTGATCATTTGTCTGTCAATCGTGGGCTGTCATCTCTCACATTCAGGTTGTACTTCCTCTTGGTTGTACATTTTCTTGTGGGAGAAGACTGAGTCAAATTAGGAATTGAGCTCCTCTGCTTTTTGCTTGTCATTTGATATCACTCTGCCATCCACTTTAAGTATTTGGTCACCTTTCTCTTTCACATGTCTTTTGTTCTGGATGTATCAGAAGATGACTTTTTGTGTGCTTAGCATCCCTTGGTACTCTCAGTTCATTTCCTGTTTTAGCCTACCTGATGTGCAATTCCTTGCTATTAGCAATTCCTTGCTATCACTTCCTTTGTTGCATGGACTTGCTTACACTTTCTGTACATTTTTTTTCTTTCATTGGATGAACACATTTCATAATTCTTGAATAAAAGCTACCTTTCCACAAAGTATAAAAGGAATCAAGGACAGTGTAACTGGATATGTTCATTGGGTTAACTCTTTTTTAAAAAAATTTTCTTTTCTTTTCTTGTGAGGGGGCTGCTTCTGCAGAGTCTTAGATCATGGAAATTACTGGATGCAATTACTGTATCTGGAACTTGTTACAGAAACACAATGTTTGCTGTCTTCAATCTGTTTCCAAATCTTGTGTTGACTTATGCAGGCATTTAGGTATTGTGGCCAAGCACCTGTGTGCATGTAGACCTTCCTCAACTTTAAAATATTCAGAGGATGAGTTATATATAGCCAGTGTGGTGTAGTGGTTAAGAGCATGCAACTGGGACTCAGACAATCTGGGTTCGAGTCCCCGCTCAGCCATGGAGCCAACTGGGTGACTTTGGGCCAGTCACAGACTCTCAGCCCAACCTACCTCACAGGGTTGTTGTGGGGATAAGATGGAGGAGGAGAAATGATTTAAGCTGCCTTGAGCCCTTTGTAGGAAAAAGGCAGGCTATAAATTGAAAAATAAAATAAATAAATATATCAAATGACTTACTAGTGGCCCTTTCTAGGTGTGGCATCTTGATTATAGACTGCATCTCCAGAAAGACTGAGCTGGTGTCATGCTTTGGGCTTTTCATTGCTGTTCATTTCCCCAAATTTTTAAAATCCAATCTAGCTTTCAAGTCCTGTTAGCCCTATTATTTTGCTTTGTTTCCCCATCCCTTGTGTTTTACATGATATTATCTTTTTATTGACCCTTTTTCTTTGCCAATCAATTTTTAACTTGTTGTAACCATTTCGGATAGCTTTTTATTATGGTTCACACTGTCTTTTTCTTTCTTGCTTATTTGAATGAAGTTCCATAAAATTCCATAAAATTAAACAGCATTGGTGGTGGTGAAACTTTTAGGTAGGACAAGTCAATTAAATCTGACATCGCAGCAAGAAAAATTAGGAAGAACAAAGAAAATGGAGAAAATAGCATGAGAAAAATGGAAGAATTAAAGGAATTAGGATAAATGGATAGGCCAAACTTCTTCACTAAATGATTTGCTGGCTTGTTGATTGGTTTTATATAGTTATACAGCAGGGCCCCCATATCTGCATGGATCAGTTCCAAGCCCCCCAGCAGATGCCTGAAACTGCAGATAACAACAATATATTATATATAATGTATACAGTACATTTCTTTTTTCACAATTCCATTCATTCTTACCTCACCATACGATTTTTTTCTTTCCCTGTTAAAGCAAGAATTTTCACTTACAGGAAGTACTTTATAACTTCTCTTTCTGCTGAGGTCAACTGTGGTTAACTGCAAACATGGTAACACTACCAGCAGATATGGTGGTCCTGCTGTATTTTATTTTTCATCTATGATTAACTCACAGTTAAAATCCCCACAGTTCTACAATGGTATTTTAGGTCTTGGTAAAGCAGGTGCAATGAGAGAACATACAACAGCTAGGATTATTACCACAGCCTACCAGCAGGATTGCATGCTTCTGTTCTATACCTTCAATTCAATTAGTTTTCAGAAGATAAGAAGCTTTCTGCATGAGTTCCAGTATGCTGGTTGAGTCGCATCAAATTCTTTCATGTAACCATTTTTCTT
This sequence comes from Varanus komodoensis, assembly GCF_004798865.1. Lineage (NCBI taxonomy): Eukaryota > Metazoa > Chordata > Lepidosauria > Squamata > Varanidae > Varanus > Varanus komodoensis. The sequence goes on from NW_025335701.1 coordinate 2,079,589, forward strand.
TTACTTTTCCCCAGAACAGATATATGAAGAATAAAAGAGAAAAATAAAATAAGAGTATAGTCTAATGTCTCTTTCACCAGGATCAGATAATTTCATCTTCATTGTCACAATTTTGTAAATGGGAAAGCACACTATATGTGAGATGTCTTCAGACTCAGTTATATGGTTGCAATATAACCATATTACGACTTATAAAAACACAGCACATGCAGCTTACCTGAACACTTGTCCTTGGTACAGTCTTATAGGTCTTGGATTGTCCTGGTCTCTTGAGAGTTTATGCAATTTATGAGTGACTTCTGCCTCAAGTGCAATCATGCCTCTCACATGGGCTGCTGAGACCGAGGCATTCTGAAGATGCATCTTAAACACACAGAGCACAATGAACTTTATGCAGGCTTTGTTGTGTTGAGAAGTTCGCAATCTTGTTCTGAGGCAAAGTCACTGCTTATGAACCACAGAGGTGGGGAAGTCACAATGCCAGTAAGACAGCAATGTCCTCTGTCCAGTGTCAGTGGATGATCCATTCCAGGCCAGGCAACATTTAGACAAGTAAATGTTTGCCTAAAGAGCATTAAAGTAGGTTGCAAGTTAAAGCTTGTAAAACAAGGCCATGATAATGAAACTAGTGAATGCTAAGCAGCATCAAGAAAAGGTGTCCAAGTATGAAAATACAATCAATAAGGGCTTATATGATTCAGGACCAATGTTATGCTCAGGTCTAGTGTCAGGACCTATATCGCTTGGCACCTTGCAAAGGCACACATCCCAGTTTCTGCCAGCCCTCTGACTCTGCTTCTTTTGTTATTCCTTGGTACCCTGCCTATTCACCCCTCCACTCCAAGCATTTCACCAGTGATTAAATAAGTGAACTTAATTCACCTTGCCCTCTTCCTCTGAGTACTGGGCCTTACTGAAGGCCAGAAGCAGAGGACAAGTGAATGGGGAGCCTTCAATCACTTTCTCCTGTACATCCAAAGTGTGGTGTGGTCCTGTAAGAGAAAGAAAATGAAAGATCAGTGGTGGAAGAGGGAAAACATACACCTAAGGACCTAGAAAAAGTTGACGCCATAGACTGAAGTTGACACCATCTCTGATGAAGTCAGAGAAGTTGACACCATCTCCCATCTCTGAAGTCTCTGATGAACACCTAGCTAGTGGTAATCACCAGCAAATGGTGTGAGAATCTTATGCCACTCCAATGGGAATTTCCACAGTCTTGGTATTACCTGACACTGAAAGTGGCACAAGACGCAAAGGAAGATTTCTGCAAAAGATCATGACAAAGAAGCAGGGTCATATTGTTTCTTAGTGAAAAACAGATGCAATAGACGTATGGAAATTGTCATGTACATGAGTGGGCCTGGTCTCCCTCCAGTAAAAGAAAGTCTTCAAAATATTTGCTGTGGAATATCTGTGCCTGTCATCATCATAAGATCCTCAACTGTTTAAACTATCCTCCTCAGCCTGGGAGTCTCTCCCATCCTTTTTCCTTTGCTCTTCAATGTAACCAACTGTCAAGAATTTGCTGACTGAGCCACTTGCCATTTTTGACTCCCTGCAGGGTCCTGACCTGCCATTCGAGACTTACAGACCTAAAGGAGGAAAACCCATTAACTCTACTGAGCCACTGAATGCCCCTGACAGCCATTTTCTTTAATGCACATTTTCCTAAGTAAATGGGAAAACTATCAGAGTGACAAAAAGAGATTCCCTGGAGACAGTAATAGCTCTAAAGATTGGGAAGCACATAGAAGAGCTAAAATGCAGTTCTTTCAATGACATCCAGGCATGGGGAGAGTGGGTAGGGGGAGATATGCCATTTTATTCAAATGCACGTGTGAAGAGACTTGGCATGTCTTCTTTTTGTGTAACATACGGATTCCACAAACACAAAACTAATTGCTTTGGAAGAGGAAATTTACCTGTGATAATATTTACAGGAAAGCAGAGGAGATTCTCTTTGTGCTTGCATAGGATTCCACTAGGTCACTTACAATTCTTAGAACATTCATTTCTTGCAATACTGCGGGTATTAGGCTGCTGCTGCTGGTTAAAAATGTACTTCAACCCCTATGAATGCAGATATAGATGATAAAAAACTCAAATTTGGAGACAGATTATTAAGATTGAAACCTCTTAAATTGAAATACATACATTTCGAGTTCATATTTAGTTCTGAATCACATGGTCTTATATCCAAAGTGGTTTCCTTATCTGTATATATACATTTTTTTTTTTTTGTCCCCAGGTAGTTAAGGATAATTTTTAAATGGGTTATCCATTTCATTGTTCTTCTGCTTTCCTGTTAAAACAGGCTTGTAAAATCTTGGCCTGTTCTTTTTCTTTAATTTCAAAGCTATACAATTTTAGTGTTAAAAAAAATCAGAGAGTTAACCATGAAACCAAATCCAGAGGGGCAGTCATGTTATTCAATGACAACAAAAACAAAGACTCTTGGGGCACTGACACATTCGTCAAGTAATGAAAGTGCATAGACTGCAGTCTGCAGAAGTTGTCCACCCCTCACTAAACCAGGAGTTAGGGGTAGGTGTAACCATTCCTTACTTACCAGTTTCAGTAAGCTAGTGCTAATGCTTATGCAAAACTGAAGGAATATTATTTGCATTGCTCCAGTAGGATGGCATTTCAAAACACAATCGCTCTTCTTATCATCACACAAAATAAGGATCATGTTTTATCATGCCAGGGGTTTGAAAACATTACTTTTAGTTACATGCAGCCCCCTGACTTTTTTAAACCTCCTGTTCCTGCTGCCACCAAACGTTGGCCATGCAGCAGCAAAAAGGAAATATTTTAACAGCCTTTTCCTACTCCCATACCACCAAATTTCAGCAGCTGAAAGAGCAGGAGTGCAACTCCTATGGGCCTTGGAGGATATTGGCTCCCAGAGCCCTAGAAGTTGCCCACTGCCATATATATACACTGCCTCACTGTGTGTAGTCTGGCCATGAGGACTGGAATATTGCCCATAACTACAGAAGACTTAAAATTGAATCCTACATATTGTCACATGAAAGTTAAATCTAGTGATGTTGGCAAAGGTTATTATTTTGTTCAAAATACAGAGTTGTCTGTTTGTAATGCTTAGGCAGATCCAACATGACTAAACCACCCAATCAAATATCCATTATTCTGTGAATATCTTAAAGATATAGGACAGATGCAGCTGCCACATACTGGCAGGTTTGCAGATTACATCACACATCCCCATGACTGGGTTGTTTCTAAGTTACTATAGTTTCCATCCATGCTCAAATATGCCACTGGCAGCATGTATTCCATTTGCTCCATGCCTGCAATTCAATCCCAAGATGCATCACTCCCTGCCTATGTCACCTGGCTCTTCCTGATACGACTGTACAGTTCCCTAGGTGTGTTTTCTATGCCCCTCCCTTCTTTTCTTGCTCTATATACCTTAGCTAACTTCTAGTGAATTAATCCTTCTATGGAATGCACCATTTCAGGTGATGCTGATGCTTCTCCAAGATGCAGTGGCTTTCCCTTCCCACTTTCACCATTAGATGCAGAAGATGGCCCTTTTCTGTGAGCCTAGCTGCCCTTGCCCCATGCCTGAACCCATGTGCTCCCCATTCCTCCTCCCCCATATTATTGTCCTGTTCTAAGATGCTTCCACAGAAATAATCCATCTTGGTTAAGAAATCACTTCCCTCCAGAAATCAACCAAGTTGGTTGAAATCCCTCTCTTCCCACCCTTCCCTTCTTTCAGCTCCATTTCTAGCACCAGAAATGTTCTGTCTGCCTCTTTAATTTCTTCCTGGCCTTGTTGATAGGGGAACCTTCATGGAGAGGAAGATGCAGAATGTAAGATGACCACAGAATATTCCGTCTTCAGTTCTGAGGCAGTATGCCTCTCACAAGGCCAGTTGCTGGGGAACATGAGCAGAAGCTTATGTGTCAGCTACTGTGGTTGCCACTGGTTGGCTACTGTGGAAGCAAAATGCTGGACTAGTTCAACCCTTGGTCTGATCCAGCAGGGTAGTCAAGTGAAGGAACATTACAATTCTGGGAGTAGTGAACCCAAATGGCAGCCGCACCCTTTTGTCTCACATCTCCCACTAAAACAGCTGGGGATGGAGATGATTCTAGGAACAAAAGATCCAAATTAAATTTGGCCCCAACCAATATAATATAGCAGACCATGTTGTCATGCCAGTCTGCCTATCATTAATTACCAATACTTACTAAGCCTAATTTTAGTTAAGCCAAAAAAACCACACTTGTAAATAGGAGTTCTGAGTGAGCACGTTAAGGCTGACCTGTTGACAAACAAGCAAGAAGTGATAAACAAAGTGGGATTATTTTTTGAGTGTGCTGTATATCTCTATGAGTGGCACATATTATTGCGTGACTTTATGGAGTCAGAAGCATAGAGCCACAGGCTATGGTTTGGCAGGGCCTCTGTGTAACTCAATCACAATTCAGCAATAAGAGCAATGGAAGAACAGCCAGGCAAGCTGGAACTATCTAGGGCAGACTTTGATAAAGGTCAGGCAAAGTCATTGTTCCTTTTACTATGGAGGCTTTGGAGACAAATTTAGGTCCTGTTGATGAATTTTCTGATCTGGCCAGTTGTCCATTGGAAGACGGGGCACAGACACAGATACATCAAAACTCATTTCACAGGTGACTAACCAACTATCAGGCAACATTAACTTTTTAGTCTGCTGTAGAATTGGCACTTCTTTGTCATTCTTTGAGCTTCCCCAATTATTTTAAAACTTGTTTTAAGTTGATCCATGGATCCTTTTACCTTTGCCTTGACATCTCTCTCCCCCCTCCCAACCTTCCTTCTGCCAAGGCTGCGGAAATGTGCTGGAATGAACATGATCTATTTGTATCACATATGTTTCTAATTAAATACTGGTAGCATTTGTTTCAAAGGATTATATGGCTATAACTAATGCTTATGATGTACACTGAATAAGTGACAAGCAACCCTTCTCCAAAAAATGGGTCAAAATGGAAAAAAAAGAACAATGTGTTTCTTCTTTAGTTGTACTCTTAGCCACAAATCAGATTCTCCCATTCTGTTTGCATTGTTTATTCTACATACAAAGTGGTGGGGAAACTCTAGAAGAAATTGTAGAAATGGGATTTGAAGTTATTACTTGTTCCCTGGAGTACCAAATTCATTAAGGGAATACAAAAACAACAATTATGTCCTTTTCTATTGGAAGCACCACCTGCCTGCAGCTTCCATCACTGCTTCTTGCCTGCTGCAGACCAGTGTGGAGGCCACCTGTGCTCTCTCCATGGTCTCCAGCTTGACCTCGCTTGATGTTGCCATTTGTAGGAGAAACGGTGGCGCCGTTGAGGAGGAGAGGGAGAGGAGAGACACTTCAAAAGGAGCCTGCCAGGAGCAAAGAGCCGTGCCACACTGGGTGGGACTTTGCCTGGGGGGATGGGGGAGGATTATGGCTATATCTTGCTGTTATTGATATTATTCTTGTTATGTATTGAAATTATGAACTGCATTATGTATTATATTTTTGTATTAAGGTTTGTTTGATTTTGTATCACTTACAGTTACATACTGTATTGCTTAATTGTATTGCTTTAATGTATTATCATATTTTTATGGAATATGTACTTTTGTTGTTCTATTGTAAGCTGACCCAGAGAGCCCTATGGGCTATGGGGTGGCATAGAAATGAAATGAAAAAGAGGAGAGGGAGAGGGAGCAACACAGCCTGAGACATGGTTAGATCTGTCTGTTGAGATTTAAGCTAATTACAACTCCCTCCTCTGTACGGGTGGGAGAGCTTCCAGTCCCAATGCCCATTCAATGATTTATCCCCACAGGCTACTACCTGGTGGATTCCCAGATGATATGGGTGCTGGTTCTATCAAATCTTTAGAATACACCGATGACCCAGGTACTTACATGAGTATTCCTGAGAAACATCTCTGCAGCTGAGCTTGTATATAAACCTTAACTGACATCCAAAATCCATGTTCTGGTGATCTCTAAACTAGATTACTTCAATACACTGTACGTGGGAATGCTCAGGAAGACAGTTCAGAAGCTGCAACTCATGCAAATGTATCATCCTGATTAATAGCCAGTACCAGATGGTCCAACCATCAAGTTTCCATTTTAGGTTAAGATAGCTTTCTTTGCTGATGCATTTACAAATTCCAAATAACACATGGTGGAAGGGTATTGCCAGTAATTTTTTTAGCAGCCCCAGCACTAAAGCCTGATTCAGTTATTAAAATATGTTTTAAATTAAATATAATGTTATTATGCTTTTCTCGTTTTATTTTATATTGTATTATTTAGTATTTGACATTTTTTACTGTGCAGAGAGCTTTGTCTATTTGGGTGGTAATGGATAAGAATAAAAATGCACAACCTCCTGAGCTGAATACACCCATGTAATATAGCAGGCCAGGTGCCTGACAAACCCATTTTTCTTGAAGTACCTGGCAGGCATCAAAGCCAACAGGTTATCAAGTTCTATATATGGCTGGTGGCCTTCATTTGGCTTAATGTTTGTGCAGGCCTGGGACAGATATGGCAGTCAACCAGCTCTCAAAATTCATTATGTATTATTTACTTTTCTGAACAATTTCAGCTATCAAGTCGGGGATCCAACATGATGACATATGACTTTAAATTATGCCTCACAGCACACAGAGAAAATAATAGACAGTGACAACTCATACATTTGGGGTACTGCAGCAATGTGTCTCCTGGGGCAGAGTTAGCAAGCCTCATGGACTGTATCTCTATGCTAGAAGGTAGTTGATGTGGATGGTGAAACTTTACACAGAGACCTACAGCAAACTCAACCTATATCACTGCATGACAGAGTAATGAGGACATGTGTCTCTTGGGTAGAACAGTTACAATGCATCATGGGAGGACTAGAGAAAAAGATAGCTTAGGTGAGCTCTTTTAGGAAACATAGAATGAAACTACTCTGCAAGTATTCCTAAAATCTATGAATTGCACTGACTGTCTGCACATTAGTATACAAAACTAGATGGAGGTATGTGAGTGAACTGGTTCACTCACCTTAGCGTGGTGTGGATATGCCTTTCAATGATTCCCCAAATATTCAAAAATATGCAGCTCCTCACTCCTTGCCACACACACACACAACTGTATTCTGAAATGGTAGAGCCTAAAATGTTAGCTGATCAGTCGCCTCTTCATTTTGAATGAAGAATGGAAAGGTTTCAAGGCATTCTATCTGGGTACTAGTCACAGACAGAGCAAGTTTCAAGCCTGAACAGTTTCCAACAGGAGTTTAGGTCCAAAAAGAGATCAGGTCTTGAACAGCTTCAAATGGATAATAAATGCCTGTTCTGACCAGTGAAGAGCTCTATGGTTTAGGAAAAGGCTAACTGAAAGACCACTTTCATGCCTGCCCACTTATTATATTATAGGGAAGCTCTTCTTCTGGGCACCCATGTTCAGAGATGAATTTGATAGTGGCATGAAAGAAGACCTTCCCTGTGTCCACCTCCCAGGTAGAAGGGAAGGTTGCTTCACTTCCTCTCTGCTGTCAGTTTGTTGGCTGGCAAGTCTATTTTATTCAAGAAGGCTTTTGGACTGTAAGATTGTCTGTTTGGAAGTAGCTTTTAATTGTGCAATTGTTTTGTTTGTGTTTGTTTGTTCATTTATATTGTTGCATTTATAAACTAACACACACCCCATAGGGGTCTCTGGGTGATACAATATAAAACAGAAAAAAATAACATTAATAACCAATAAAAAATGGTAAAGATAGAATATATGGGAACTGGCAACTCAAAAGGCTATAAAATAAATAGTACAACTTACAACACAATAGCAGCTTGGAAACATCAATAAAAAGCATATTAAAACCTATTTTAGTTCATCATTAAAATATCTGGCAAAAAAAATTGTTTTAACCTGGTGATGGAAGGAGATCAAGGATGGCACCAGGTGAATCTCCTTGGGAAGCATGTCCCACAAATGAGGTGCAACCACAGAGAAGGACCTTCTCCCAACCATCACTCCCTTTGCTTCTTTTAGCAATGATTCCTTAAGAAGGACCTCCACTGAAGATCTTAAAACCTGGGAAGGAACATAACAGAGAAGGCATCCTATTAAGTAACCTTGGCTGGTCCCAAGCCATTTAGGGCTTTGAATGTGAGTGTCAACACTTTGAACTGGGCCTGGACTTCAACCGGTAACCAATGCATCTGGTGGAGAACTGGTCCCATAAGCCAGTCTCCATTATCAGCTGTGCTGCCCTATTCTGAACCAGATGAAGTTTCCAAACCATGCTCAAATGCAGCCCCACATAGAGGGAATTACGGGGGCCTGGGAGGCCTCTTCTGACTAACTCTCTTCCTATGTTTTTAAGAAAAACAAAAGCTATAAGAATGACAAAAGCTTCTGAATTCTGCCTGCTATTTCAGACAGCATTCTCAAGAGAAATATAGTATTAGTTTAATTATAGTTATTGAGATGCAACTGGTGTTCAGTTTAGAGAGATTGGCTATGTGTCTGTTGGGAAAGGGGGGTGGACATGTTAGATGGAGAGGATTCAAAATGACCCTGTCACTTCATGTTCCTCTAATTCTGATGCATGTAGATGATGGTTTTAGCTTTGATTTTTTTTTCTTCCATTATGAAAAATACATGGTGAGCATTGGCATCTTAGAAATAGAGCCATGCATTCCCCACCCACCCTGTTTGAGGTTTTTGCAAAATTAGCAATGACAAGATAATTAATTCAGACATTTGCTTCTATGGCTTATGTGCCCTCTAGGGGACTTCTTATTACTCATGCAAATATGTTCTTAAAATAACATGATTATCACCCCATATTAATTTAAGTGACCAACATGAGGGTAATGATATAGTAATCTATGACTATTATTTCATGGCTTTTTCTTTCAGGCAACTCCAACCCTGCACACTTCATGTTTAATTATGGTTTTAAGCCTATATCCACCTAATAAGCATAGAAGATTTTCTTTGGATTGTGCTGCAAGGTTTTTTAACTGGTTTTGTTAATGTTCCCCTTGTTAGATCTGCTTTCCCTTCTCCCTTTCTCATTAGGGAAATTGTCAAATTTTAAAATAATTGTAATAGTGATGAAGATCACATGGATAAAAATAAATATATTTTGATATGAATAAAAATATTTAACTTATATAGATCTCTTTTCTATGATGTTCAAAGCATTCTCTTCTTTGATTTAAATTAAATCAAATTTAAATATTTTAATTTAAATATTTTTCAAACAAAATAAAATCCTATACATCAGCTACAAAACAAAATAAAAATTTTCATGGCAGATACAACAAAATGAGGATAAACAATATATTTAAAAATATTTAACAATATATTGATATATTTATAAATTATCAAATCTCATCCTTTGTCATATAAATTTGACATGATAGGATATCATCAATGGAACCACAAAAGACATTTTATTATTTTTTGGGTATGAATAATATGTCACTGAATATTTTGCTTTTTAAACTGCTGTAAGCAATTTTTAAAGCTATTGTGCAAGGCTACTGTTTAAAAGAAGAGGAAACATCTAATCTCTAGATAGTAGAAAGAAAGCAGAACAATTGCCAAGAAATGTCAGGATTAGGGCCTTAATAACTCTGCAAGTGTTATTAACTCCACCACCCCCACCTGTACAAATAGATGGATACGAGGAATATCATGTGACCCAGATTCTGGACTCTCGGAGGTCTCGTGGTTGACTGTACTATCTGGGATGTTTGCATTCAATGCATGTAACTTTTAATCAAACATTCCTGCAGTCAGCAACAAAATGATACCTATCAAACTGTGTCACTTTTCTTGATGCTGACTTGCACTTCATGGCCATTTGGTGATCCTCAGACATAGCAATCAGTGCTACCAATGCTTTTGGGAAAACTGCTACATGGCTAAAAATTAATCTATGGAGATGCAGCAAAGAGGTGAGAGTGGAGGCAGTGATTCACTAACATTTAAATGATGCAGGGGATGTAGGGAATGGACGCAGACTTCTCTCAAAATACAACACTGGAAGGTGGACATTTCAGACTCTGAAGCTGAACTATAGGAAAAGTGGTGTAGGAAAGCTTAGCAGAAATGTCAGGTATAATGAGTTTCAAGACAAGCCAAGTGGCTGGTGAGAACCAGACTACTTCTGACTTACACTTAGACACTGTAGAAAAGGAAGGGTCAGAAGGGAAGTGATGTGAGTTTATCACCTCTGAAGTCTGACAGATAAATGGACCAATTGAGTAATGCCTAGCATTTCCAAAGTTTGGACCAAAGCACTGTGAACCTCCCTGAAAGTGTAACCAGTTTCATTTGGTGGGTAAGAAAGGAAGATAATTCAGTTTGAAATTGCCTAAAAAGAGAAAATGTGACACCAAGATAGAGGATAAAGAGGACACCATTTTGTATAAAATTCACATAAGTCAATTTGCATATATAAAACAAATTAGAAGTAGTTGGTATACTTTAAATACAAATACATAGTTCTCAACACAATGGAAAAGACTGACTAGGTTATCTTTTGCCTGTTCAGTTTGAGATCAAGGTGCAACCTATTGATGAACTGGTTCCACACACCTGCTGCTCTTCTTTGTATTTCTTTGACTTTACTATCCAGTGTCCACTGGTTGCTTAAGTAGAAATGTGTCCTCTGTAAAGAAGGACACTTGGACAGCCTCGAGGCACAGAGGATTGAAAGGTAGTGGTAGGAAAGAGGAAAGAGGGGACTTAGATCACTTTGACAGAAAGGAGCTGGATAAATTTACCTTGCTCTGATGAAGAATAAGAAAACAGATTTGAAGGGGGGGGGGGGGGGAGTTCAGCAGGTCAGGCAGCCATGAATGGGGGGTGGGGGGTTGTTCAAGCTGCTGAGATGAAGCAACCAGTAAAAACTGAGTTAATTTGCTAAAATGGGGTTGTTAAAATTGTGGAAGGATCAACATTTTAAAAAATGTTGTTAGAATTTGTTAAAATGGTGGAAGGATCAACATTTTTTTGCTTCTTGTGTCCTAGCTTACTTTATATTCCCATGTACATGGATTCCAAGAACCAAAAGATTGTCCAAAAATAAATGCACTTGGACATCTGGGGGAATGGCAACTCGAGTGGCCGCAGCTTGATGCCACTCCTTTTCTTATCTCATTCAGGAAGGTATTAAATTGCCTCCTAAGAGGTATTTTTGTCTCTCTAAGTGACAGGTGAGCATAAAGATTTTGTCTAATGCTCTGATAATGATGAGAAGGTGGGATAAGATTAACTCGAATGAGGTCAGAGTCCATCCCCCTCCCACAGGTAATTTCTGTTTTGTTTTTCTTCTCTCTTTTTCTTTTTATTAATCTATTTTGTATTGTTTTTCTGATTTTGCCAAGGGAACAATAATAACAGTTTAATTTGCTGCAGTTTGGATTTTTATGTCATTTTCTGTTTACAAACTTTAAAGGGATTCTGGAATGCACAATCGGATGATCAACAATGTTTTACATGCAGGCTGTTTAAAGTTTCTTTTTCAGAACTAAGAATTGAGAAGTGTGGATGGTGTAAACTGACCTTGACATGAGAATACTAGCTGAGAGTATTTTGTGTTTATTTTGTGGCTTTTAAATTTAAGAATATCTGTCTTCCAAACAGCTTGGACTTGAGGCTGAGATTCTTTCTCAAGGCATTCCTGTTTGTATGTCTGGAAATGACTTTGAAACATATTTTATAATAAGTTGTTTGACTTGCATTAAGATCTTATTTTGAGAAATCTTTGATTCTATTCAAGAAATTAACTACAGACATTTTGGTATGTTGGAGATGATCTTTCACAATCTTCTGAGGAGTGGCTGCCTATGTGAGTTGTTGTTGTTGTTGTTGTTGTTGTTGTTGTTGTTGTTGTTGTTATTAGAACATTTCTATGCTGCCCCTTGAGAGATTGCTGATTTGACTGATGTATGACTTGTTTAAAAGGCATCCATAAATATCTTTTGGATATTTTCAGTCTTTGATCTACTTCCTTAGGGCATTTTGGAGATAATAAAGTCCTGAGGCTGAGACAAAATGAGTTGGAGTTCAGTGTCACCTACTGGGCCTTGAGAGAAGGGAAGACTGAGGGTCCCTTCTGTGGAAACAAAGTTTGAACAATGTTTCTATTTAATAAAAGAACTCATGCAACCATAGAATAATTTGAAGACCTCTTGGAATAAGTAGATGTCAGAGTTGGAAGTCTTATTTGAGCAATGTTTCTTTCAACAAACTAATTTTAGCTAATGTTTTAATAGAGATAGAATATAAATATAAATTATAATATCATAGCAGGGTGATTAACTGATTTTACTTAATTTTGCTTTTGGTGCTTTTTTGTTTTTTAGTTCTCTCTCTCCTTTTATCCCTCCCCAACCTCTTCAGTCTTCCTTTTTATATTCTTCTTCTTCTTCTTCTTCTTCTTCTTCTTATTATTATTATTATTATTAATTCTGTACTGCTTTAGGAGATATGTTGAATTGTGATTATTTACAGCAATGAAGGAATGTGGAAGTTTGATGTGGGGGAGGAGGGGAGGGCAGAAGAGAAGTATTAACTTTGAAGTAGAAACTGAATTATATGCTAGATTTGTTGAAAGATAATTGAGGGTTCAATAGAGGCAAAATTAAGATCTTTCTATAAATGTCAATGGGATGAACTCACCTTCTAAATGAACTATTTTTTAAAAAAATTAAGAAAACAGAGGGCAGATATAATATGTATTCAAGAAACTCATATAAAGAAAAAAATTCAGATTCTGAATGACAACAATCTGGGTGGGGTTTTTGCAGCCTCAGCTGATTCTAAAAATAAAGGAGTTGCCATCTGTATTAGTAATCAAGAACTAAATGTGATAGAAGAATTTAAAGATCCAGAGGGAAGGTTTATTGTTTTGAAGATTAGATTTCTGAGTGAGAAAATTAACACAGTGGTAGCGATTTATGCACTGAATGATGCAAAAGAAAAATTTTATGAAAAATTCTTTCAATTGATATTGATGATACAGTCTTGACTATTTTGGATATACATCAATCCATACAGCATATAATGGAGCAAGTTGGGAAATTCGGACTTTATTCAGGATATAAGATTAATAAGAAAAAAACTAAAATTAAATTAAAGTTCATAACAAAAGAAGAGGAAAACATTTTAAAAATCTCAGGATGTGAAATAACTTCAAACCCAGTTAAATACTTTGGGATAAACATCACAGGACATGATGACTTACTTTTTCAAGACAATTTTCAACTTGGAGGAATATTAAAAAGGACTTACAAAAATAGACTGAACCAAAATCATCTTGGTTGGGGAGAACTTCAATTGTAAAAATGAAATGTGTTACCTAAAATGAACTTTCTTTTCCAGTTGATACCAATTGAGATTCCAGAAAAAGTTTTTCAAGATTGGCAGAGATAATTAAATAGTTTTATTTAGAATGGCAAGAAACAAAGGATCAGATTAAAAATATTACAGGGTGCAAAGGAGAGAGGAGGCTTTGCTGTATCTAATTTGAAGTTATATTATCATGCATCAGGCCTGGTCTACATTGCAGATTGTATTCTAAACGCGTATGATAAGTATGTGAAGTTGGAACTAGCTGTTCTTGAAGATGGAATATACAATATTTTATGAGATAAAACATCAGTTGAGATGGTTCTGATCTTAAATAACAACCATGTGCTATGAGATAGTTTAATAAAAATTAGGTATTTCATGAGGAAAAAAATCTGACAGATTTTGAAATATTGATTTCACCGCAGAATTAAGACTTACTGAGAAGACTACAAACTGTTATTACACTATGATACTGAAACCATCAAGATGAGAAACATATGACAATCTGGAAACAGAATCTTGGTGAAGAAATATCTGGTCAGTGGGAAGCTCTTTGGAAGAAAGATATTACTTTCACTGCTAGTCAAGCATTAAGAGAAAATAAGTATAAAATGATTTATAGGTGATACATTACTCCAGAAGATATCAGGAAAGTAGTTAAGAACTATAATGCAAAATGTTGGAAATATAGATGGAACCTTCTATCGTATGTGGTGGACTTGCAAAATAACACAAAAATTCTGGAAACTGGTACATGCAGAAATGCAGATAATCTTTAAAATTAAGTTTCCTATGAGTCCCAGAACAAGCTTTTTAGTATTATTCCAGAGACCCTTTTAATAAACATATTTAAGTTATTTAAATATGTCATTACATATTATTTATTTAAGTATATGAGTATGGCAGCAAGAATCACAATAGCTTCAAAACAGAAATCACCCAACCATTGAAGAATGGAGAAATAGATTAGTAGAATATGCAGTGATGGTTAAGCTAAGTAATTATGTAAACAGAAGAATGTTAGAGGAATTTAATGACAAATGCAAATTTTATTGTGCTTAGCATGTTTAATGAAATTTTAGAGGGGGGTTGGAAGGGAAAAAGAAAGTATTGGAATTTGAACTGGTTAGAAAAATCTATTGATGTATAGAATAATTGTTCTTTTTTTGCAAACTCTCATAGAGCTTGGGAAGATATGAAAAGATTATGTTCCGGGGGCTGCAGTACATGGGCTGCGTTTGATTGTAATTCCCTTGGGCAACTTTGTTTATTTTGTTCATTTAATCTGTTCTGTTTATGCTACCCTTTTTTCTGTATTTGTTTTGTATGTATATGTTGGCAAAATAGAAATTAAAAAAGAATTACTTTAAAAATGTTTTAATAAATAAATAAAATAAATAAAAAAAAGAAAAACAAAAAACAAAAATAAATGCATTTGTTTATCTCTCTCTGTGATACAGCTTAATCAGCACATTGAGTGGAAATGGCTCACCATTCCATGTAAAGCTGACATCCCCTAATTCCCTATCAAGTTCAGTTGTGGAAAAAGTCACTCTTGTAAAATGAACAAAAAAGTGTTTTTGGAAGCTGTTTTCATCTTCAGACTGACTCCAACTATTGGACAATTCAGATATGAAGCAGCAGTGAAGGGTAGACAACTTTTATGAGTCCTTGTAATTGACTATGCTGACTAGTGGAGTTTGTAGACATTCAGTGGCCCACTCTGGTTTTCTCATGTATGTGATTCCTGAGGGATTCGAGTATTTTAAAGTATGTACTCATACATAATACATCTACTAGACTAACTATTCCTAGCTTGATTTTTTTAAAAATCAAGGTTTGGGGTTATGAAAGAAAATGGGGTGGACAAGATTAACCTGTCTGAATTTGGATAACCAGATTCTTCAGCTAAGCAATCTAAGTTCATCTTTTAAAATCACAGAATCATAGAATAGTAGAGTTGGAAGGGGCCATGAAGGCCATGGAGTCCAGCCCCCTGCTGTTGCGGACACCACGTTATACCATCCCACGCAGGTGGCTGTCCAGTTTCTTCTTGAATGTCTTCAGTGTAGGAAAGCTCGCCACCTCTTCAGGCAGCTGGTTCCACCATTGTATTGCTCTTCTTGCACTCTAGATTCAGAATCTGAGGTATCCACCTTCAAAAGCTGTATTTTGGAAAGTGGGTCCAAGGTTCTATAATCTTCATATTGAGGTTGCAAAAGGTTTTAATCAAAAATTCATGCCATGGCTTAAAAGTTCATGGCTGTCATTACCACCACACATCATATGTAAGCAATTCATGCAATTTTCTGTGGGAAAGGGTTGTTGTCTTCTTATTTTCCCATCACAGAAGTACAGCTATACCGCTGTTGAAAAGTCCAGTTCATTTGAGCTTCATGGACGTCTGGCTTAGGTCTGCTACTGAATGGATGATTGGAAATGGACCAAGTCAGTCATCCTCCTCCCCACCCAAGGATTTCCAAGACTCAAGAGTCTGTGCATTTCTAATGCTAAAGAAATTTGTGAAAACTGATGCAAATAATGGCAATTTGCATGCTGTGCACCAGCTTCCATCTAAAAGCATGTGGTCATTCTGTAATTTCTGTGATTTTGGCAAATCATGTGCCAATTTATAGGAATGGGTCTTTTTAAAATATTTCTTTAGCATTTTTTTAATGTACAATTTTTAGCCTGTCTTAGAGACAGAAGTCAACAAGTTGGCTCAACTTCTACCATAGCAAGTTGGAACCAGTGCAGGGTTAGTGAGCTAGAATCCAGCTGTTCAGGAAAATCATTTCATATAAAGAAGTGAATGGTGATCTTATTGAAGTGTGGGAGCTGCCAGCAACAGCAAACGTAAAATCAGAAAAAGTTCTGGTGGAGTGAGGGGTGCTTAGTTATCCATCTAAAAGGCCTTAACACAATTGCAGGGCATTTTGGAAAGCAAAATTGTGATCAGCAGCTGGGAAAAATAGCAGGTGTGTTTCTTTCCCACCATCAAAATTTTCCCTTCTAAGCCAAGCAAATCCATCTTTGCATGCCTTCCAACCCACTGCAAACAAAGGGCGACAAATACCAGGGACATTCAGGGAGAGAGAATTGTTTGCCTGTAAGGTGAAAGAGGACTTCTCTTAATGGGCTCACTGTATTGTATGATTTTACCCTTCCCACTTCCTTTGGGCTCCATTTTTACAAATGTCAGCTAGGTTGCCAATCTCAGCCAAACTGACATTTTAAAAGTTCAAGAAAATATAACAAAAAATTACATCTCCAGCCCATAAATTCTCAAATATCAACCTCAAAATCTTCACCATGCCAAAATGGGTGTTCACCTCCCCAAAACATTGCAAATGCCCCTTCCTCAGTTTGACAACAAAAAGTAAATAACAACAAAAAAATGGACACTCACTTTCGGGATTTATTAATAAGGACACAAAAAGGAGCTGTTTTGTTCTCAGCCCTAAGATACACACTAATGCGCTGAAAAAATGGACAACCGCAGCAATTTGCTTGTGTTCAGTAATAAATGTATACATAAATAAATGGTGTAAAGATCCTAGTGAAATTCACAAGGCCTGGAAAATTGATCTGCTGGAGCTTGCCTTAAATTACAGCGTATAAACAGCAGCTCCCAAATTTCTTCTGCTGCTCAAATTAAAAGATCTTCTCTCTGGGAACTGCTACACCCACCAAAAATCACTCTAGATTGCAGTTAGAGGACACTTGTAATATTTGTTTACTGGGCTTGAGGTTGCCTCAGAGAAAAAGCTGGATTTTTATTAATTAATGTTTTGAAATAAATCTATTTATATTTCAGAAACAGTTTGAAGTAAGCAAGGACAAGTTTGTTCATCTGTATGAAAGCCAGGAAGCCAGAGAAGTCCATTCCATGTGTTCCGCTCTGAAAAGAAGACTAAATAAATCTGGGGGGAAATTGTAATGAGACGTTTATAAACATTCTTAATAGTATATTCAAGAGAAAGAAAGCAATGATTTTACCTTCTGAGAGCATCACAGTTCTGTGCTGATCATAAATATCTGGGCCTATCTTTCCCCCTTTTCAGAACTGAGTAGGTATTTATATCTGCTTCTCTGCCTTTTAGCATGCTTCTTGCATTTTCTTCAACAGGCTGCTTTTGCCATATCACCGACTGCTGAAAAGAAGCAAACACACACAAACATTTCTTGAAGTTTTGCCTCTAGGACTCAAGACATCTGAAAATAGCAGTTGACCTTACGACTTCACTCCCAGGGCTAAATAATTGAAAAGATAGGTTTGACAGCTTGCAGCTTGAGTACTCTGTCATTCAGACTGCAGTTCTTTCCTGGGGATTTGGAATCATCTCCAAATAGAGCAAATGTCCAATATTCCTTTGTATATAAATTGTGATGTAAGCTTGAGACTATCAAGTCTTGCATATACGTTCAATTTACTGAGCTGATTTCATCTTGACCACAGCTTAAACAACTGTGCCATATAATGTGTCATATCATGAAGAGGTTTAACTGAATGCATTAAGTCACACACCTGTTAAATCTTTATGTATTGCTCCTAGCAAGTTTCATATCTAACAGACACAGCTGCCCAGGTCTGAGGAATCCCTTCCTGATCAAGAGATTTAAAAGACTGTTGATAATGTCAAAACACAAGAAATAAAAAGGAAGGTGATTGTAGATGAAAGAAGTTCAAAGGAACATTCCTTAACTAGAAATATTAAAACTTGCAACAGGCAGAACAGTTTTTACTTTTCTTAATATTTCTCAGTTTCTAACTCTGCAGTCACCTTCATTTGATATTTTTCTGTAAGGAGCATCTGCAAAAGTCATACGTACAGAGAAGATTTATCCCTTTGCTACCTGCTTAACATTTTGTAGTCATTCCCAGAATCAGTGTCTTTCAAACAGTTTTAGGTTCTGTTTCAGGAAGAACACCATGGAGATATCACCACTGCCCCCATTGACACTGCACATTCCCCACAGTGATTCCATATCACCCCCAAAATTGCCTCTGTGCTTGACCACAACCCATGTCACTGCCATATCTCCCTACCATTGTTTTCACCACCCCTTCTGCCTGCACTTTGGCATGCTCAAAGGATTCATGTCAGCTGAAGAAAGTGGCTCCAGAGAGAAAGCCAAGCCTAGATGTCTGGCTCTAGTGGCAACCTTCCTCAAGGACAGGCATTGTAGGAAAGGCATCTCGGGATTTGGCCTGAACCCATTATCTGTGACATAGGCAATCTTTATCCGATCTTTCCTGAAATGTGGCAGGTGTACTCCATGTGGGGGTACCATAAAGATTGCTATTTGGGTGCAGAATCCCAGAATTATAGGTGCCAAAAATGACCTTGTTTGGATGATGTGTGGGATTTATTAGATAGTATCCATTATTAAAGATTCCATGAAGAAACAGTATGATGTTTGCAAATTTCATTCTGTTAGGATTAGGAATGTCAACTTTTAAATAGCAGAACAAAAAGTTGGTCTCCATATATATTAGTGGAAAGTTTATTGGATGCCACCCCTCCTTGTTTCCCTTTTGTTGTTTTTCTGATGTCCAAATTCATTGGAATTTGCCAGGTATTTATTCCTTGAAGGACCAGTCTAAAGCTCATAAACTTCATCATGTTTAGATTGAAAATGTTAGATATATGCAATGGAATACAAGCATGACTGCTACTGAAAATACATATTTCTTGAGAGAATTTGAAATTTGAAAAATGAATGAACTAATCCTGAACTAACTAAATATTGATGAAAGTTTTATGAAAGATATGAATTATGAACATTTCAAATCTCACCAAAAATATTGTGTTCTCTCTAGGCACATCCAGATAGGCTAATGCATTGTAAAATAGTGTAGCTTATGTACTAGTGTGTAGCATAGCATAGCATAATATCATATTATATAGAGTTATTTTTTATGGGGTGATGCATTTTACACACCCTACAGTGTAATACAACAAAGCAGTACAATGATATGCAATGTAGTGCTGTTTCTTTCCCAACTTGTCCAAATCAGAAAATCATTGTGTCAATGCTTCAGCATTTTTGCTTCCTAAAGAAATGGGCCCTTCATGTTTGTAATATATGGATGTTCAGGCCAAAATGTATTCTGAATGATAAGTCAATTCTCTTTTCTTGAGGACCCTTACTTAGAAGCTTACTGGGGTTAAAAGTGTTCGTTCTCCATTTCATGATGTGCACAAAGCTTATTTCCATCATACATCTAGGATTGGCAAAACATGACATTTTCATATTTGCTCATGTACAGAAAATCGGCATAGATTCTAGGATAATCAGGCTGCTAAAGGTCATCCTCCTAAAATAGATAGTTATCAACATTTTGAGAAAGCATTACTACTAATCAATATTTGTCATGCTGTGAATATATTCTGAGCAGTCTGGATTCTTAGCTGATTTGGTTAAAAATGTACTTTTTGAACTTTCCTTTCAGAGAACTATTACTCATTAAAAAAAAATCTTAGCATTCACCAAATATCTTGATAACATTTCATGAGTTTTCCCTATTGGGTGATTCATTTATTCCTAAATGATAAGGTTTCTTTCCTTGTTTTCATATTAAAAGCAGTTTTTAGACTAGGCAGGAGATGCAAGATAAAGAAGTTCAGGCCTACACATGGCAATAAGTCCCTTGGAATTCTTCCATAAAAGTTTGCCATCAGGCTGCAATTCACTATACATTTACCTGAGAGTAAGTTCCATTCAGTAGGGTTTACTTCTCAGTGGTCATAGATATATAAAAGAGGAAATTACTGGGGACATCAGGAGTAGAAGAAATATGCACATATTTCTACTTATTATAGATGCTATAAATATACACATTCATTTTTCAGATTCAGTGCAAATGTATTTGCTTTTCTAAGAAGTATTCCAAAGAGGCAAGAGATGACTGGCTGATATGGGTACAGGTTGCTGAGATTTTTTGAGAAATTTTATTTTTGCAAAATCCAATAAAAATGGACCTGTATAATAGGTGCAGGGGCACCTTCTGGAGTAATGTGTGGATTTATATCCACTGGGTTCCTTACTTCTCAAACGTTTAGACAGATTCGTCAGTTCAAAATATATAATAAAATACATTTGCATATACATATTTGGGGAGAAAATGCATTTAAACATTGAGATAACAGAAAGACGAATATGCACATTTTTATTCAGATTAAACTTTTTTCCAGTTTGACATAGAAATGAGGCAGGATGGATTTATTAATGGAGTTATGCAAAAGTGACACAGACCAGAAATAAAACAAGTGATCCATCCCTATCTATTACTGGACTGTACCGTGGTCCACTATTAGGCTGATTGATCTGTACGTTCTGTTGGCGCTGTCGCTCCAACGCCACAGAGAGATAAAGTCACAAAAGGTGGCTGATGTGGCCGGCTCGGTCAAATTTGTCCAAGAGAAGATTTTTTGGTTGAGCCGCGAGGAAAAAGGGAGGATGCCATCCAGTCGGTGGAGGAAATTGTGGCCGTGGTTGAGTGGGGCTCATGCCCCGATCACGTAATGCACGTGAACCGCTCATACATGCAAAATGTTGCTGAGACGCATGGCATGAACCTATCAAGGAGAAGTCTGTAGAACGTTCTTTTTGTAAATTTGATTTGTAAAGCTTGGGAATCCTGGAAATGTGTGTACATTTGGCATTTTGATACCTTGTAAATATTGGATGGTGTACTTTTCTATTTTTGTAATGTTGCATTTTTGTGCCTTTTGTAACTTTTGTAGTATGTTTTTATTTAAATAAAAAATTTCAACCTAAAAAAATTTCAACCTATCTATAGCTGCTGGATGCCTATTTTGAGCTTGAGAGGAAGTCCCTGTGCTCTTCTTTAAAACCACTACTGTGGTTTTTATTCAAAAGCATTTTCCCCCCTAAACCCCTGAAGCAGAAAATGTTGAAAACACTTCTTTTCTTTATTTTGTAGCCGTGTGTGTGTGTGTGTGTGTGTGTGTAATCTGCTTAATGTATGATTAAGCTCTGGTGTGTCTTTTTAATCAGTTATGGGTCTCTTTGTTAAAGGGACTTCAAGAGTCTGCTTAAGATTATAATTGCTATTTAAAGGGAATATGCAGATGATCTCACAGCTAAAATGGTCTCATAGGGGACAAAAAATTCCATTAAGTTTTGTTGTGCCCTGCTCATCTATAGAATCATATATTCAGTTTTATGTAATCAACAGACCCAAGAAGCCTGCACAGGATCATAGACATGGAAGTAATGTGTTTGGACAACCAAAGATGGCTGGAGCTGAAATCCTCTGCTTGCTTACTGTATCACAGAATAAAAGCATGACTTAGTGTATTCATTGAAGTACTTGAAATAGCCCAACATGAAGCCTTTTCAGAAATGATTTCACAGTATTTGCATTCTAGGTAGTAAATACATATGGTGCTTTAGTGCTTATGAAAACAGTAAAACAATGCAGAATGTTTTAGATAAATTGTTTGATTTGGGTTTTCTACATGAGCTTTCATAAATGAATCCTACTTCAGCAAACCTACTAACGAATAAGAGTAAGCTGGGATTAAGCAAGACAGATGGAAAACAAACACACAACTGAAGAGAGATAGTATTTGTGTGCTATTTAAAAAAAAACATGAAAAAATGGGGATAACTACCATGATTTTATGGAAGATGCTTTGATGCCTCCTCCAGATTGTATTTTTGTCTGTCTGTCTGTTTATTGAATTAGTATACCACCCCATAGCCTGGAGGCTCTCTGGAAAACAGAAACAGCAACAGAACATAGCTATAATAAAATAAGAATAAAAGAATAATTGTCCACAATTACTTGAGATCGTTTTCTTTTTCAGTTCTGTTGAACCATGTATGCCCCACCTTGTATTGATGCATTTGGTTTCTTTTTCCTAGGTGGAGAACTTGGCACTTGCCCTTCTTGAATCTCATTCTGTGGCTTTCAGCCCAGTGTTCAAGTGTATCAATATCACCCTGGATCTTAATTCTGTCTTCTAGGGTGTTTGCTATTCCACACAGTTTTGTATCATCTGCAAATTTATTTATCTTTCCTTGCACGTCCTCATCTAAACTATTAATAAAGATGTTGAAGAGCACTGAGCCAAGGAATGAACCCTGTGGCACCCCACTGGTTACCTCCATCCAATTTGGGAAGGTTCCATTGATGAGCACTCTTATGTGTTTTGCTACTGTGCTAAGTTTTTAGTTAAAATGTTCATATCAAAGTTCTCAGAGAACCAATACATACATTGGAAACTGGAGTTGGTGTTGAAGCTTTCTCAGAACAATCCCTGGATAGTGCTCACCCACCCACAGGAATTCATTCCAGCTGATACTTGGGTAATTTTAACCCTAGGAGAGGGTCCATTGTGTGAGCTTCTACATCGCAGGGGATTTCTTGCAGAGAACTTATCTTTCATGTGCCAGTATTAGCTGGCAAGCCAGCAGTTTTTCACTGCCAGTTTGGCACAGAAAATGATGCTTCTTGGATCACAATCTTTGCATGGGCTTTTGTGGGGCTAATCTTGACTTTACCATGGAAACTGGGAAGAGGAATTAAGAACAAGGTTCTAAGTGTTGAATAAACAACTAAGAGAATGAACAAGGACAAACTGGCAAAGGAGAGATCTTGGGAGAGGTGCTGATTTTCTTCATATTCTTACACTTTTATAAAGCTGTGTCCCTATGGATGGAAGTGACTTAAATGTGTAAATTCCAAATATGTGATTTTTGTTAAAAATGTATTACTGAAAACCATCATATACAAATGTTACATACTGAATATCTATCTTACAGTATATATATTGAACAACATAAAAATAGCTCTGTATCAAAGCAACAGGATTATCTGAGGAACCTATGCAGTTGTTAAGAATTTCTTCTGAGATCCTGCTCATGAATTCACTCTCTCAATGGTGAAGCAAGTAGCCACCAATGAAGGGTTATTACGCTCATGATTCTCAGAGTTTGCACTGGTTATCTGTTCATTTGCAGGCCAAATTTAAAAGGTTGTCAGTGATACTTAATGTTCTGAATGGTTTGGAACACATTTATTTAAAAGAATGTCTGCCTGCACCTGTATGAACTCATGTGGGCCTTCAGGCTCTGAAGTCCTTTTCATACCCACCCTGAAGATGTATTAGAACAAAAGGAACAAGTTGGAGCTTTTTTGGTAGAGACTCAGTCCTTCTATTGTTTGTTAGAGACAGAGACACACACAGAGAGAGAATTCCTAGTCGACTGTTTTTAAAAAAATGCTTTAAATATTTTCAAAGTTGTGTTATTTGGTTTTAATGCAGTGGTATTATGTATTGTTTTAAATGTTTTAATGTGCAATCCTGTGTTTGTGGGAGGCACAGGAACTTGCCTTTAGTTAGGGAAGGTTGCCAGAACAGCAGCAGAATCAAAAATCCATCATTATAATCCTCAAAATAGTGCTTGCTTTTTTGTGGCTGCATCACACTGCTGGCTCATATTTAGCTTATCATCTACAAAAGCTCACATCACCTATTTGAAAGCAAATATTCACTGCAAGGAAAGCAACGTTTTCTTACTCTCTCTGTGGTAAGAAAGCAACATGGAAGATTCAGACTCAAATTTTCACCTAGGTTTATATACACATTTTACAACACATGGCATATGCACACTCCATCTGTGCTCAAATCTACTCTTATTTTAGCTCTGGTGGGACTTACTTCTGAGTAGATACATAGATTAGTCTCAAATACAGTCTAACCTGTGATCTTATAGAATCATAAAATCATAGAACAGAGTGTTAGAAGAATCCTTAGACCTTGACTGGCTCTCTGTCAAGCCAGAATCTAGTAACCTCAGTGTCCCTGACACATGACTGTCCAGCCTCTGTTTGGATACCTGCCACACACTGAAGTTGTCTGTTCCAATGCTGAACAGCTCCGACAGGTGAGAAGTTTTTCCTACTGCTTATATGAGAACTGTTTCCTTGCAGTTTTCACCCATTAGTTCTGATCCTCCTGTATGGATCAAAAGAAAACAAGTCTTATCTATAAGGGCCCTTCAGAATTTGGGAGACACCTGTCATGTTGCTTTTGATATTTTATTCTCAAGGCTACAATTCTTATTTTGTGGCATAACATGGTTCTAGGTTTGTAGAAGGCGATTTCTGCCCTCCTTTGGAATACCGCATGGTAAGAGATGAGTAATCATTGAATTACTTGTAGTTAGCCCATTTTTTAACATCTCAGTTATAAACCTGCTCATATTGCCAAAAGTAATGTAAGCTCTTAATACTGACTTCCTTTTTATTTGAGTTCTTCTACTGGCAATGAGACTTACCAAAAAATAATAATCATGCATTATTATGCTGCTTGATGGTAATTATACTGTAATTAGACTTATTTCTTGTAAGTCTGTACAAAAGAGCTGGCTAAGAATTTAAGGATGTGCATATAACATATTTTACCCTATTAAGCATATTTAGTTATTTACATATGAAAAGTGTCACCATATTTTTAATAGCTGATATCCTGGATATAGTGTTAAAAGGAGCATAATTCTGATCTCCTTCTGAACTAGCAATATTTGCTAAGATATAAAGCCCACTTAGATTAATTGAAAAAAATTATCTACCTTTTTATCTTCCTAAGAAAGGAATTGCAGATTTATACTACATGTTGATTTCACCAAACTGCTTTCACCAGTGGCATCTTTCCATTTACTTTTGATGCTGGTTGATGCCAACAGAAATGAGAGCAGCACTTTTTATGTGTTGGCTTCCTTTCTCACCTTCCTATCTCTTTACCTCACTTGTATTTCCTAAGACTGATTGCACAAAGGATGTTTATCTATTTCAGGCCTGTTAGATTAAAAGGAGGCATGGCTGGACAAAATGAATATGAAACATCCTATTTGTAGCTGAGCAATATGTTTGAAAATTCAATTTGAAGTTTATTTAGTGATAAAACAAAGCATTGTACCATTTGCTAATTTGTTAATGATAACCTTGAAACTTTTGTAATGAAGAAAGAAGTCAACTGCATGCTAACTCTATTAGTGTTAATGGAAAAACTTAAGTGGCAAGTCATTTCTGGTAATTTGGCAATATTAGACTTGCAAAACCATTGCATCTGGAATTAAGACACAGAGACACATATTGGAGTGTAGAGTTTCTCCCTCTTCCCTTATCCTTCCTTCCTTAACAGATTTAAGAATCTGTTTTATGAATCTCTTAATTGATTATAAAATGATAGTCAGTATGTTAAAATACTTAGTTGTAGCAGTAGAACTTGCTCAATAGTAACATAAATAAAAGGCCATGAGCAATGTTGTAATATACTGTTTTTAAAATAAAAATAACTAGATACTGATTAGAAGCAGCCAATGGACTGCTTTACTTGTTTTGATTGAGTTGTATGCCTTTGCCCATTAAGTTCAACTTTGTTACAGTGTGAAATGAAAACCCACACAAAGTGTATATTTTATGAACAGTTATAGTCTCTGATTTCCGTTGAGCTTTCCAGCACAATGTCAATGGTCGTTATTCTTTCATTAGTTAGAGTCACAGAAACACATGTGGGGGTCTCTACATGCAAAGGCCTTAATTCTACTTAGAATAATAGAATACTAGAGTTGGAAAGGGCCATGAAGGCCATTGAGTCCAACCTCCTGCTGCTGCAGGACACCAAGTTGAACCATCCCACTCAGTTGACTGTCCAGTTTCTTTTTGAATGTCTCTGGTATGGTAGATCCCACCACCTCTGGCTGGGCTGGTTCCACTGCCATATTGCTCTGACAGTGAGAAAGCTTTTCCTGATGTCCAGCCTGAATCTGGGCTGTTGCAACTTGAATTAATTATTCCATGTCCTATACTCTGGCATCAGCAAGAAGACATCTTTATGGCTTCCATTGGGTATATGAGCCTCAATTATGTTTAACTTATAAGCTTGACAGTCCAAATGACTAATCCTGCAAAGGATTTTCAGCATTTTAATACAATATTACAATGCATTTTATTTATTTTATTATTTTATTAAAATGTTTAATAAAATAAAAATGTTTAAAAATAAATAATGTTTATTTTTATTTATTTTACTTCATTTATTAGATAAAACATTTAACACACACACACACACATAAATAGAGACAGAGACAGAAAGCTTCTTCAAATGTTATTCATGAAGCACCAAAAGTAGTCTCAATAATAACAGTAAGCATATTTAACAGAATGAGTATTTCAGTAGTGTATTGTTTCCACTGTTTCTGCAGCATATGGATTTTTTGCCCAAATTTACTGGACAGAGGATCACATATGGCAACCCTGTCTCTGCTTTCCCTGATCCTTAATTGTCAAGTTTCCTTCAGCAAATTTTCAATTCCCCACTCTCAATTCCAAAGTGTAAAATATCTGAATTTCACACGCACACCAGAAAAAGAGAGATGTGGGGAGGGGGAGAAAGCAGGCTTTTAACATTTTGCATGATACATGCTGATTACTGGCTGAGTACTGACTAAATTATCTTTTTTTCCCCTCTCTCCCCTTCAACCACACAACTGTAGAATTGGTCTGGTGCTTTCATAGACACACACACACACACACACACACACACACACAGAGCACTCCAGTCCCCAAGCTTCTGTGCACCAGTTATAGCTTAGGTTAGTTTGAGTCAGACAATATCAAATTAATACGAAAACCCATACTTCCCAAATGATGCAGTGAGAATTAACAAGAGCATGCTAATGAAAAGCACTGCTATTCAAAATGTATGGAGTTTATATAATAACAATGCCAATAGATTTACTATATGACTTCAGGGTCTCTCATAAGATACAGCAAATACCACCATTCTAGCTCCTAATCATTTCTTGAGTGTCCTTGATACACCAATTATGGATATAACAGCTTTGCTTGATTCTGTAACTCTGAACTTCAATTCACTTGACCATCTGGGTCAGTGAAAATAAATGACTTTCTTTGAGCAGGTTTACCTTGGGTCCCTTATCATTTCACAACCTTTCTTCAAGGACACATTTTTGCTGTGCAAGAGCACATTAAAGAATAAATATCACAAACACTTTTTCTTGTAGATCTCTGTTTTCCATGATATCCAGTAACCTATCCCCCACCCTGAATTTATCTAAAGATAGACCTTCTCTGAGCTTAAAACGAACATTTCTGACTGTAGTGACTTTACAAAAGATTAATGACACAGAGGCATGTCAATGAGGAAGGTTTTATTTCCTCCCACCCCATCCCCCTAGTGTTCCTCTTAATTTCCAAGAAATCTGTTCCTTTTCCCTAAAGAAAGGAAAAGCTATTTCATCATTATCACCACCACCATTATCAAGCTCCTACAGGAGTCCCTTGCTTCACACCTGTTTTGTGAAGTACTAAATCACAACAGTAAATTATGGGTATGACCCAACCAGATAAAACCACCTTTGGAGCCGAGCTGATCACGTATCTGTTTCTCTCTTCTTGCACACTTCCAAACTGCCCACACACTCTCAGTCACCTCACTCGGTTATCCCTCTCCTTTCCCCGCCTTTTTCTTCTGAAACCTACCAACATTTAAAGAAATACTGTATCATAACACTTTAAATCTTATTAAGAAGAACCACAGTTAGCACCTTTGAAATTAGTTTGATGATGGAACTGTCTTACCTTTTATAAACAGTAGTGGATTTAGAAAGTACTAATTCCTCATCAGGTGATAGTTTATTTCAAATGCATTTTTAATAGTTCCAGGTTGTACTATTTCTTCTCTCTTTGACATTTTACGTCACATGGAAAGGATACTCAGGGAAAATAAATCAGCTTTCATCCTGGAGTGCAAACCTTAGACTAATAATAAAAAGTGTCATGTTTGAATACAGGAGAGCTGTACAGTTGTTATAGCAACTGGAATTTAAAAGGAGGCATACAGTCTGGAGGGGGCAAATGCTTGATTCCCTAACAAATCTTTCATCCCATTTACCTCTCCCAAACCAAAGAAAGAATGATTTTAAAACACTCTTGTGAATTGCAAATGGTAACTTCAAACTGAGAAGCTTAGCAAGGTTCCTCAGAGGGAAGTTCTTTCACAGTGGGAAGAATAGGTGTTCAGCAGACACAGGGTGCTTCCACTTTCATCTTACTTCTACCAATATGCAAGGCATGGACATATTGGATCCATCTGGGGCTGGGGAGTTGTAACAATGAGATAAGCTTCTAAATTGCAGAAGAAAAACTGCAGTGACCTGTTATAACACAACACTGAACAAATATATCATGGCACTGAGCATTCATAGGCAAGACTCTATTATAGCAGTTCTTCCCCCAGCAAGGAAAGTTTGCAGGATCTAAGACAAAGTTGTCCTCTTTTTGCCCAAGGGCTCAATTCAGCTTCAGGAAAAATAAAATGTCTTTGGGAACTTCTTTCCTGAGGAGACTGAAGGCAAGGGGGTTGGGGTTCCATGCTAAAAAATGCAAGCATATCTTAGCTCAAGGTGATTACTGCCTGTAGCAAAATCTTAGAAGAGACATTTGAGCCTTTTAAAATGGGGGGGGGGGGGCTAAATAAAAGCGGGGATAGTACCATGCAAAAGGGGTTTTGGGGGAAATAGAATAGGCAGTCATGCAGATAGATAATTTTAGACCCTGGTTGTCATAGCCTTATGTGGATTTCCCCTGTCCAGGTCCTTAGTAAAACTCACTTAAATCACATTCTCATAACACCTATGGGAATAAAAAAAAGTTTGCTTCTACTACCCTGATGCAAAACATAATTAGTTAGGATGAAACTATATTTTGTTATATAAAAGGAAGTGATTTAACCAGCATACCACATTAAAAAAACCATCACCAATAAATGAATGAAAACAATCTTAATGCTTGTTGTTTCTGGGATCTTTTGTACCCTAAATCCTTCAGGGGTTTCAAAAGAGAGCTTACTGCTTACTTACTCTTTATTATTCAGGAGACTTCTGACAAGTCCCTAAGGATTTATTTTATTCCCTTAATTTCTTCATACCAATATCCTAACTACCTGATCCAGCTTTTATCATCTTCTCTGAGATCCAAGTTCCTTTCATTGTTTTATTCATTCAATCATTACATGTTTATACCTCCACATAGCCCATTTGGGCACTCTGGGCAGTTTAATTTAGCAAAATCGATAATACCTGTACAGCAAAAGTCAACAACCTACAGCATTTAAAATAAAGTTAGTGCACAACATAGCAGCAGATATTAAAAATATAGAACAAAGAAGATCTTATCTATTAAAATATTTGGAAAATAAAAAGGTCTTCACCTGATATTGCTGCTTGTATGGTTTTCCTCTGGAAAAATCTTAGAACATGCTCTTGGCTCTTGAACAGTCACTTGCACTCTAACTTGGATCTTTACTGGCCACCTAAGCTTAACCCTCATAAGGTTATGCTATGGAGAAATAACAGCTTCTCGCATTCTCCTCAGCTTTCTCCTAGTCCTTTTTAGACCACCACATTCTGACAAGTAGAATGACCTTCATCCCACTCTGTCTCAACAGACTAACTCTGAGGCAACAACTGTAATCCTTTACTGTCCCTTCTTAACCACACTTTTGTACATAGGTAGAATGCCTGCCAATCAAAATGAATTCACATGATTCAGGACCAATCCAACAAGATTCACAGCAATCATCTCTCCTGCTGTTCAGAACATCATTCATCACCTATGATGCACAAATCAATAGGTAGAACTTTCATCAGTTAAATCATGCAATAATTGACACATAACCAGGCCTGAGAAAAAAACATCTTTTCCTGAAATCAGGATGTGCATCCTTGAAAAGTAGCTGACACTTGATCAGGCGCAGGTCCAAAGAAAACTGATTGGTACTTGACAGATAACAGCAGCTCAAAGCAAAGGGCAATTCACACCAGCCTACCACATCCTCTCCTTCTATGTAATAGCACCTCATCCTCCAGGCTCCTTCAGAGCATCTTCTTTGGTATATGAGTGGGAAAGATCATGCCTTGTAACTTTTTACAACTATAACCTATTGGAAAGTTTTAAGTGTACAATGGGTAACCCTATAATGATCAATTTATAAAAGGGTCAATTGAGGACTGGTTAGTCTCAAGAATAAATCCTTTAAAAAAAAACCTTTCTGTGTTGCATATTTTGGGCATAACACAGCAGGACTCAGACCCTTTGGTCAACACCGACTACACATGCAAGGCACAGATATACAGTGTCACTTCACATATGCCATACAAAATACAAACTACAATATAGATGTAAATATAGATGTTAACAGAAATAGTTAACTTGTTTCTGACTCTTAGCTGAGCAGATCAGAGGAAGCTGCCGCAGCTGGTTTAGGGTGTCTGGGATATAAGCAGCCAAGCTCCCAGGGAAAAAACAAACAAGGAGAGCAAACAGGAGCTGAGCAGGGAAGGTTTCTATCTTTTTTTTAACCATACTTTTTAAAACTTACTTTTCCAATTCAATTTCCCATCCCTTGTGTTTTCTTGCATGTAACGCCCTGCCATTTACCAGTAAGACTGTTTTGTTAACCTTCAGCAAAGACAGGAGAAAACACTCCTTCTTTCAAAAGGGCCAGCAAGGTAGCAGAAAGAATGGACTGAAAAGATTTCACAATGAGGGTGAACTGCAACATCTGTGCAATGTTTGCTTTCTTGCCCGAAGTCAACATGGCCTACATGTGCACCAAGAGCAAGCTAGTAGCCTGTTTAGAAGAAAAAATGAAAGCACAAGACCACCGCGTCAAACTGCTGACTCATGTTTGGCTAGCAGTCAACCAGCACCCTGAAAATCAATGACCTTCCTGATGAAGGTGAGGTACAAGCTGAAGGAGTAAAAGAGAAGTTCAAGATTGACAGGTAAATGGCCAAGGATCATCTAATCAGGTTGAATGAGTTCAAATTTCCAAGTCCCAATTAAATTCATCCTAAAAGAATCTGGTGAAAGAACCACTGTCTATCATCTTTGAGAAAATGTGGAGGACAGGGGAAGTCCCAGAAGGTTTGATGAGGGCAAATGTCCCTATCTTGAAGTAAGGGGGTGGGGGGGAAGAGGAACCTGGGAAATACAGGACAGTCATTCTAATATCAATCCCTGAGAAACTTCTGGAGTAGAATATAAAGTAGTCAGTCTGCAAACATTGACAGCAATGCAGTGAATACTAGAAGCCAAAATGGATTTCTCAAGTGCAAATCCTGCCAGACTACTCTGATACAGAAAGAGGAAAGGTATAAGGGGAAAAAGTGAAATAAAATCGCCAAGGTATTTTAAACAAGTAAAGTTATATATACATAATCTGCGTATTTCCAAAGAGACCAAACATTTCTATCTTTCTGTCAATCAAT
The DNA here is from genome assembly GCF_004798865.1 of Varanus komodoensis. Classification (NCBI taxonomy): domain Eukaryota; kingdom Metazoa; phylum Chordata; class Lepidosauria; order Squamata; family Varanidae; genus Varanus; species Varanus komodoensis. The sequence continues at coordinate 2,111,300 of NW_025335701.1, forward strand.
ACTCTGTTGACACTAAAAAATAGGATGGCTATAACTCCTTATACTGATAAATTTTCCAATCACTTCAAATCTATTATAAATCATCAACAATATTTTAACAAAATCCCTTTTATATCATATCAATTATACTGGATATAATAGAATTTCCATTTTTCATTAAATTCTTGAATTGGTCTTCTGTTTAATTTTGCTACTGTATACTCCACCACCTTATTTTTCCAATCTTCAATTGTTGGGTATTCTGTTGTTTTCCATTCAGAACCAGTTGTAGCTCTTGCTGCAGTTAACATGTATTTGAAAAACTCTGATGTTATTTTATCTTACTAAGATTTAATGTCTCTTTTCAAGACAGTGAGCTTCCCATTGATGGGTTGATAGTTCATCTCTGAGATTCTGCATCCAAACTGTCTTCCTAATAGATGATCATTTTGTTGTGTAATCAGGTTTTCAAAATCTGTCTGGTCTCTTACAGTGTTTTTCCTTGATTGTATTTCCCCCTCCCAATCTTGAGACCATCTGGGAGAAAACAAGACATTGTGCATATTTTTCCCTTCATCTTTTAGTTGTTGCCAAGATTTAACTCAATCATATCTCCATAGGTTATAAATCATTTCTTTTCCTTAATTATTTTCCATATGCTTCAATCAAGGACATCAAAGGAGAAATCAGAGGACTGATTCTTTTTCTTATAGAATATCAAAATTTTATTAGGCCATCTCTTAATATGTGAGATGTACTGAATTGATTGATGTGGGTTTAGAATGGTCAATACTATATCATCAGCATAGAATTTCATTATATTCTTCTCCATCTACATTTAAGCCTTTGAATTTTTTTTAGCTTTGTCTTATCTTTATTGCTAAAATTTCCAGTACAAGAATAAATAAGAGGTGACTTCCCTTTTTCATTTGAAAGCTGTCAGTTAGTACTCCATTAATTAAAATCTTAGTGTATTATTTAGTGTAAATTGCTAGAATCCAGTTCTTAAAGCTTGAACCACCAGCCAAGACACCTTATCAAAAGCCTTTTCCACATCTAGAAAAATAAATGCCACTTTTTTCTTCTTTACCAGTTCAATTGCAGCAATCACAAAATGAACATGAATCCTTGTGGAATAAATCTATTCTGATCTATATGAATCTGTTTTTCTATACATTTTCTAAGTCTCTCTGCCATTATTATTTTTTGCACATTTTTATTAAGATTTTAAACTAAAAACTAAAAAAAAAAAAAATCAATCTTCAAATACATTGGACGTATTGGGTCAGCCCCCTATGGCATATCTTTTAACCATTCTATAATCATATTCAAATCAATTTATAAAAATTTAGAGACATCTTTAAATCTAAGCCAAGTCACGTTTCTCCAGCCACTTTTAGAAAAGGTCCCAAGTTTGATAGAAGTCAGTATCTTCTTTCTCCTTCAATAATAGAGTCAATCTGTCAATTTCTGCACAGTCCAGAATCTTTTCTGAAATCAGTTCGTCAGTGGGTAGTTCCTCATTCTTCCAGTATTGAGCAAGCGAAATCCTCGCTGCTGTGATTAAATGTAGTATCAAATACATTTCTTGTTTCCTAATATTTTCCAGTACAATACCTAAAAAGAAAATTTCAGGTTTAAAAGCTAAGAGTTTTTGTAGCATTACCTGAAGCCATTTATGTATTTTAATCCAATACTTTTTCACATATTCACAGGTCCACCACATATGGTAAAAAGTACCCACATCATGTTTACATTTCCAACATCTGTTTGACATATTTGGCAACATTTTAACCGATTTGGCGACATTTTATATAAATTCTCTTTATACGAAGTTGCTAAAGTTACCTTAATATTTCTCTCCCATAGCTTTTGCCACTTTTCTAATTCAATATTATATCCAAAATTTTGTGCCCATGTTATCATAGTTTCCTTAACCTGTTCCCCTTCCATTTTCCTGTCAAGTAGGAACTCATACATTCTTTTAATCATTTTCTCATCTGTTTTTAACATCACTTGATCAAAGGCTGTCAGGTCTTTATAAATCCCCCATATTTTACAGTCTTTAGCATATCTTGATTGCATCTGCACCTTATACCACCACGAGATATTGAGTCCCTGTTCTTGTATTTCTTGATCTAGGTTCAGGCCTCCATCCTTATCCAAAATATCATCATATCTTATGATCGCTTCAAAATTCAATACATTTGGATACACAAAAGCTTCCATAGGTGAAAGCCATCTTGATAACATATTATACAATTTTGACTTTAACTTTTCCCACACTGACATTAATGATCTTCTTATAAAGTGACTTAAAAAAGTCCCATGAGACTTAACCTTCTCATGCCACATATAAGCATGCCAACCCATTTGAAAATCATGCCCTTCAAGATACAAAATTCTCTGATTTCGCAAGGTTATCCATTCTTTTAGCCAAGTTAAAATAGATGCTTGATAGTACAACATCCAATCCAGTAAACCAAAACCCCCATTCTTTTTGGTTTCCTGAAGCATTTTTAATTTAATGCTTGCTTTCTTTTTTCTCCAAATAAATCTCGAAATTTGAAAATTTAAATCCTCAAAAAAATTGTTATCAATTTTTACGGGAATCATTTGGAACAAAAACAAAAGTTTTGGCAGTATGTTCCTTTTAACCAGTGCAATTCTTCCCATCAAAGACAGTTGCAAATTGGCCCATTTTTCCAGATCACCTTTAATATCTTTCAATAATTTATTGTAATTGTTTTCTTTCAAAGTTGTGCATTTAGCTGTAAGATAGATTCCCAAGTATTTAACCTTTTTGACAATCTGCAATCTCTCTTGGAGTCTTTTTTTCTGATCTTGTATAAGATTTTTAACTAAAAGTTTCATTTTTTCCTTATTTATTTTCATCCCCGTAACCTCACCATATTCTTCAATCTGTTGTAAAAGTTTAGGGATTGTTACAAAAGGTTCCTCTATTATAAAGACCAAATCATCTGTGAATGCTTGCAATTTATACTTTTCATCCCTAATTTTAGTACCTTTAATGTCCTCGTCATCCCTAATATTTCTATTCAAGACCTCTGAAGTCAGGATGAACAGCAGGGGTGACAGCGGGCATCCCTGCCTTGTACCCTTTTGTATCTCTATAGCCCTTGTACATTCTCCATTAATTAAAATCCTGGCCGATTGTCTTTGATAGATGCTTGATATCGCATTCATAAATTTTCCCCCAAACTCCATTTGGTCCATCTGTTGCATCATGAATTGCCAATTAACATTATCAAAGGCTTTCTGGGCATCTAAAAACAGTAGAGCCATTGATTTTTCTGTGTGTGTCTCGTAGTATTCTAGGATATCCAAAATAGCCCTCAGATTGTTCTTCATTTGTCTTTTAGGCAGAAAACCATTTTGGTCTGGATGAATAAAGTCTATTAAAAACTTCTTCAACCTTTCTGCCAATATAGAGGCAAAATTTTTATAGTCCACATTTAATAATGATACAGGTCTGTAATTTTGAATCTGTGTTAAGTCCATATCTTCTTTTGGTATTAATGTGATATTTGCCTCTGTCCAGGTATCTGGTATTTCAGCAGTTAACAATGCTTCATTACATATGTCTTTGAGAAAGGTAGCAAAAATTCCCTCAAAAGATTTGTAAAATTCAGCTGGTAGCCCATCCGGACCAGGGGTTTTATCATTCTTTTGTCGCATGATTGCCTCTGTTATTTCCATAGTTGTTACTTCTTGATTCAATATTTTTTGATACTTTTCTGGTAATTTTGGTAAATCTCCCTTTCGAATGTATTATTTTACCTTCTTGATCAAAAACTCTTCTTTCCGGTATAACCTTGCAAAAAAATCTTCAGCTATTTTCTTAATTTGTGTATTTTGTACCTGTAGTTGTCCTTCTCCATCTTTCAGTTTCAAAATCAATCTCTTCTTTCTTTTTTTACTTTATATGCTAGCCATCTCCCCAGTTTATTAGCATTTTCAAAAAAAATTCTGTTTAGCCAATTTCATTTGCTTAGTAAGTTCATTTGTATCCAAGAGATTCACTTTGTGCTTTCAAATATTCATTTGGACCTTAAGATTTCTTTTTGTTGGATCCACCTGCAGTTCTTGTTCCCATTTCCTCAATTCTTCTACTAATGTTGCTCGCTCTTGCTTTTTATTTTTATTTATTTTTGCTGAGTAGGTTATTATCAGTCCTCTGACATAGGCTTTAGCTGTATCCCAGACATTCTGTAAAGAAGTTTCTTCCGCTTTGTTTATTTGAAAGAATATTTGCATCTCTTTGCTTATCCCTTCTATAATTTTTTTATCTTTTAGTAACACTTTATCTAGACTCCATTTGGGCATCCTTGCAGCTCCTTTCAATGATATAAATGCAGAATTATGATCCGCCCAGTCATTTGTCTCCATTTCAGCTTCTATCAGATCTGGCATTAAGTCTGGAGTTATCCAAACCATATCAATTCTATACCATGACCTGTGTCTGTTTGAGTAAAAAGAATAGTTGGTCAAAGATGGGTTTTTATGCCTCCAGGCATCTATCAATCTGAACTCTTCAATCAAGTTGGAACAAGACTTTGGAAGCCTCCTCCTACCCTTTTTTCCCTTACTTTCACTCTTGTAATTGATTCCCTTATTCACAATTGCATTAAAATCGCCCATTACACACATAGACTGATAATCTACTTGTAAAAGTAACATATGTAGTTTTTGATAAAAAGTTTCCTGATGGTCATTTGGTGCATATATTGCCACTAAGAGCACCTTTAAGTTTAATTGTAATTTTTACCATCAAGATCCTACCATCCTCATCAGCAAGAATATATTTAGGATCCAATTTTTCATTAACATACAGTGCTAAACCTCTTTGCTTTTGTGATGTAGAAGATATGAACAATTTTCCCAGATTTGAACATTTCAGAAGTTTAACGTATTGTTTCTTAATATGTGTTTCTTGTAGACAAATTATATCTAATTTTCATTTTTGAAGTTGAGCAAAAATCCTTCTTCTCTTAGATGGTCCATTTAGTCCATTAACATTTAAAGAGAGGAATTCAATTTTCCCTTCCTTTTTAAGAACCATATTTAATAAAATTATTTACTTATTCTTTGCCTTTACAGTTCTACCTTTTTTTCCCACCTTTGAGTCCAGAGTCTGTACTTCTTGTTGTGAATTAGCCTTCAGTATTTCTCCTTCAGAGTGGTATGCTGTTATTTCCTTTGCTTCGGCACCTCTTTCTCCTTCTTTAGAGATGACAGGATCCTCCTCTTCTAGCATAACTCTAAATTGTTCATAGAACTCTTGTGCTTTAAGAATTGAATCCAATTTATATCTTACAGAGTTCCATGTAAAAAATATTCCTTCTGGTGTTAGCCACTTAAAGATAATCTCTTTCTTGATCAATTTTGTAGTAAGGAATTGATATTTCTTTCTTCCCTCTCTAATCTTCCATGGAATTTGTTTCAGGACTGTCACCTGATCATCTCTCTTTAACGGCTTCTCCCGTATGGCCTTCAAAATATTATCTCTTATAGACCTTAGAGCAAATTTGACATGGACTTCTCTCGGAAGTTTATTTTTCCTGGTATAAGAGGAGTTGACCCTAAAAGCAAGATCAATTCCCATACCCATGACTTAGTTCTCGATTTCTGAAAGCTCCGCCAACATGACAGTTATGATCTCTCGGAGGTCCTCATTTTTCTCTTCAGGTATATTCTGAAATCTTAGATAATAAGATGCCTTCTCCATCTCTAATGTAGCCATTGAGTCCCATGTTGACTTAATTAAATATATTAATTAAATATTAATATTTAATTGTTTGCTTAATTAAATATATTTCTTTATCTACTGTCTCCAATTTTTCACATTCTTGTATTTTTTGTGTATTCTGTTCCGCTTTAAGTCATACATCAGATAATTGAGTTGTCACCTCTCTAATAGAGTTATCCAATTTGTCAAGTCACTCTTTTTGCTCATTTGATAAGCTTTTCAGACATATTGGCATTGCATCTTGACATCGCCGTATTGACATCGCCTTCTGTCTTAGGCTGATGAATTGGACTCTGACCAACTGAGGAAGGTGCTGAAGAGGGCTGAGTTTTCCTCATGATGGAAGTTGTTCACCAAAGAAATTTCAATATACCAAAAGAAAAAGGAGAGAAAAAGAGAGAAAAAAAGAAAAAAAAATGAAAGTAGCTCGCAATAATTCTGATAGCCACCAGATGGCAGCAAAAGGCTATTTAAAAGGCAAAAGGTGATTTAAAAATGAAAAAATGTCATCAGACCCAGGAAGATTGGAAGCTGGCCAAAAAAAATGGCCACCGGCAAATTAGGGGCTTTTTCTTTCTTCTTTATGCCAGTTATCAACAGATATAATTTTTCCACAGGCAATATTGCAAAAAGAAAGTAAGTAAAAGAAAGTAAGAATGCTCACCAGAAAGTCATCGCAGTAGAGAGGAAACACCACGTAACAAAAACTTTCCTGGATAGTGTCCAATTAGCCTTGGCAGAAGTCCAAACAGGCATCCAAAGTGTACACTTCAACTTTTAATCTTCTATCCTTTGATTTAGTTCCATAGCAATTATTCACTTTGCCTTCACCCTTAAGTGAGATTAGAAGAATAATCTTTCTCTTCGGCTTCAATTCAGATAAGTCTTCACATTCTCTCGTATGTCAGTTGCCACTTAAAAAACTTCGAGAGGGCTTTCTCTTTCTTCTAAGTCAATTATAAACAAGTACAGCTTTTCCACTGGTAATATTGCGAAAAGAAATAAGACATAAGAATGCTTACCAGACGTCCGATGCTTATCTGACTAAAGTAAGCTAATTAATCCATCAGATTTCAAGAACTGGCAGGGGCTAAGAAAACCACCTGTATTGCCCAATTGAGAAATGCCTGAGTCTCTTCCAGTAGATGTAGGATTGCTGTCCTACACCAACCAGAAGAAAAGATGCCAGGCAATCTGTCTTCGCCCCGACAGGGCTTAGATGAGTCTCCCACAACTCGCTACCGAGCAATACTGGCGTGATAACAGAAGCTCCATTAATCACGTCCGTGTCGTTCCGACGCCATCTTGAAAGTTGTCTCTCTGCCATTATTGAGCAACAAGTTTGTAATCCACATTTAATAATGAAATGGATTAGTAAGATTGTGGCAAACTGGGATCATTGTCTTCCTTATATATCAATGTTATAAGGACTTACAGTCTTGTTGGTGGTAATCGTTTCTCTTTAATCTCATTCATTACTTGTTGTAGTGGTAATATTAATTTTTCCTCCAAACATTTGTAGTACATAGCAGTGAATCCATCCAGACTGGTGCTTTATCTTTTTTAAAATTTTCTGATAGTTTGTGAATGTTCTTAAATAGTAACAGAATCATTCAGTATTTTCCTCTGCTCAGAGGTATTTTTTTTCGATACTTTTCCATTTCATCTTCTGAAGTTGTTTTTTATTTAAATTTGACAAACTGAACTAGTAATGACTTTCCTTTTCAATATATGTAATTTCAGTTTCTTTTTTCACCCCTGTCATAGATTTTCTTTCCATTTCTCCCTGAAGAAATATGTTAAGTATCGTCTTGGGTTCGTTGCATGTTCAAAATGTTTTTCTTTTAAAATCTCAACTTCTTTTTTAGTCTCTTCTTTCTCTATCATGTCTAATTGATTTCTTAATTCTGCAAGTTTAGTTAGGGTCTTGTACTTTTTTTGGTGTTCTTCTAATATTTGAATTAGTTCCAGAAGTTCTTTTTTTTTTCCTGATTTATATCCTGTCTTTTTTCCTACAAAGGGCACAAGGCAGCTTACATCATTCTCCTCCTCCATCTTATCCCCACAACAACAACCCTGTGAGGTAGGTTGGACTGAGAATCTGTGACTGGCCCAAAGTCACCCAGTTGGCTCCATGGCCGAGTGGGGACTAGAATGCAGATCACCTGAGTCCCAGTCCCATGCTCTTAACCACTACACCACAATGGCTCTCATTCTTATGAGGGTTCTTATTTTTTTTCTCATTTATTACTCTTTTTCTTGCACACTATTGCTAAAAAATCTCATATATGCCTTACAGGCTTCCCCTAGTGTTGCTATTGAGACATCACTTTTATTCACTAAAAAAATTATTTCAATTCTTTTTCTGCCTTCTTTAGAATATCTTCTTATAGTAAAAGATTATAATTCAGTCTTCATCTTCTTCCTCCAACTTGTTCTTTTTGTCAAATTATTTCTAGTGGATTATGAAAGTATCTTGGGCTGAATCTTTACAACCTCTAAGTTCATATTAAGTTTTTGGATATCCACACATATAAATTCTTGAGTATGTATGACCTCTGTCAGAAAATATAGTCTCTGAATCTAGGATTTTTGAATATCCATTCATCTTCTATTATTATTATTATTATTATTATTATTATTATTATTATTAACATTTCTATGCCGCCCCTTGCCGAAACCTCGGGGCGGCTTACAACATGATAAAATACATTGAAATACAATAGTACATAATAAATTACCATTAAATATAAAAATACAAAAAATACATTGATTTACAAAAATAAAATTAAAATTATCAGTATAAAATAAAAATATAGGAGGAGAAAGAAAAGGAAGAAGAAGTTGCCCAGGCCAGATCATATGTTTTAACAATTGAAATGATGTTTAAATAAAAAGGTCTTTACCTGGCGCCGAAAAACCAGTAACGACGGTGCCAGGCGGACCTCTTTGGGGAGTGAATTCCATAGGTTGGGCGCCACCGCAGAGAAAGCCCTCCTCCGGGTACTTACTCTCCTAATTCCTTTCATGGAGGGTTCCCGGAGAAGGGACTCTCCCGCAGATCTCAAAGGGCGGTCGGGCATATACGGACGTAAGCGCTCGTTCAGGTAGCCAGGACCCAAGCCGTTTAGGGCTTTGTAGGTCATAATCAACACCTTGAATTGGGCCCGGGCTTCAATGGGAAGCCAGTGAAGCTGATGGAGGACTGGAGTCATGTGAGCATAACGCCCCGTCCCCGTCAGCAACCTGGCAGCTCTATTTTGCACCAATTGAAGGGTTCGGACTGTCTTCAGGGGAAGCCCCACGTAAAGCGTGTTACAGAAGTCTAGGTGGGAAGTCACCAGCGCGTGTGTCACCGTCGCCAGGCAGTCGTATTCCAGGTAGGGGCGCAGCTGATTAATCAGCCGAAGCTGAAGGAAGGCGTTCCTTGCTACCGCTGTCACCTGAGCTTCCAAAGAAAGCTCCGGGTCGAGGAGTACTCCTAAGCTGCGGACCTTATCCCTAAGAGGGAGTGTTGCACCATTCAGGACCAGGTCAAATCCACCCTTTCCGAAACCCGATCCGCCAACCAACAGGACCTCCGTCTTGTCTGGGTTGAGTTTCAGTTTATTGGCCCTCATCCATTCCCTTACCTCGGCCAAGCACTGGTTCAGCACAGCCACTGCCTCACCTGGATTAGTGGAGAACGAGAGGTAAAGCTGGGTATCATCAGCGTATTGATGATTCCGCAGCCCACACCTCCTGATGACCTCTCCCAGCGGTTTCATATAGATGTTAAATAGCAGAGGGGATAGAATGGAGCCCTGTGGTACCCCATGGCATAGCTGCCATGACGTAGAGACATGGTCCCCCAGCACTACCTTCTGGAATTGACCATCGAGATAGGAGCGGAACCACTGCAAAGCAGTGCCTCCAACCCCCAATCCCGCAAGTCTATCCAGAAGGATACCATGGTCGATGGTATCGAAAGCCGCCGAGAGGTCCAGAAGAACCAACAGGGATGTACTCCCCCTGTCCTTCTCCCTGCACAGGTCGTCGTACAGGGTGACCAAGGCAGATTCAGTACTGTACCCGGGTCTGAAGCCGGACTGAAAAGGATCCAGATAATCAGTTTCCTCCAAGAGTGCTTGGAGTTGTCCCGCCACCACTCGCTCCAGCACCTTGCCCAGAAACGGGATATTGGCCACAGGTCTATAGTTAGTGGCCATCTCTGGATCCAGTGACGCTTTCTTCAGGACCGGTCGTATTACCGCCTCCTTTAAAGGGGCACATTTCCATATAGTTAAAAATATTTTAGGGATTTTGTTCCCATTTGCCTTTTGATAGGCCGTTTATATCACCAATAATCAAAATTTCTCCTTCTTGAAAATCCAGTATCAACTGATACTTTTTTTCATAACCCCAGTCTTTTGCATCATTTGAAGCATATATTGTTGCCAATGTGCTTATGTTCCCATTCACAAGTCTTATCTTCACAATAATAAATCTTCCTTCTGGATCTTTTAAGCCTTGATTATTGATATAAATGGTGACTTTCTTCTTTGGATCAGCTAACACATCAATCATTTTGCTCAATCACTTATGATACAAAACATGAACATTTTTTTCCTCTGTATGACTTTCTTGAATGCATATTTTAACTGCCCTGTGTTTTCTTAAAATAATTGACAAATTTAATTTTCTTGGAAGGGGAGTTCATTCTTTTGATCTTTATTGATAAGATCTTCATTCTGTCTCTGAAAGCCTGACAAATTTAATCTCTTTTTGAATTTATTATCAATATTTACAAAATTTGTCCAAAAATCTTCCTGTCAGAATCAAGATATTGTCTAATTCACATATTGCTAAATTTTCTCTATTTTCTCCACCAATCCTCATAAACTTTCTTCATTGAATCTACAGTGTCCAAAACTATAGACTGAAAGTCTTCAAGTTCACCTGTCATTTGGAGAGGTAGACACACTCTCAAAGAAAATTGATAAGAATCTAAACAAGATAACATATGGAGCATGGCAGGGTGATGCCAGATAAGTCACCATTCCCTGGAAATTTCCAATTTCACTTTTTGATTGAAAAATGGACTGTGGGAATGCTGTGGACATAATTTATCATGACTTTAGCAAGGTTTTGACAAAATGCCCTATATTCTTCCAATTACCAAACTAGTTCAAAGCAGACTAGGTGGAATAAGTATCAGGTGGATCCACAGTTCATTATAGAATCAGAGTTCATTTGATGTTATTCCTTTCTTTGTTCTTCTTCCTTGCTTTTATAAAATAATCTTACATCCTATCATATTTGAATGAATTGTTTCATTTCAACTAAGCCTTAGTACTAAGTCTAGAAACTCCTGCTTCATTATGGATACTCTTTAAAATCTAGGGTGTTAAAATAAATGGTCCTGAGGTTGGCCCTTAGTTCTTCTTCGTTAAGGCTGTCCTGTAAGGACTGAGGGTCCCCTGGTTCAGGCTGAAGTGAACATAACTGGAGATGGCAGCTTACACTGCAGGATTCTTTTTCAGCCTGAAGTATAGTCTATGCCTACCCTAATGTCCTCATCAGATATACCAAATTATACATTTTTTCTTTCACAACAAGGCACATTCTTCTGCTTTGAAAGGTTTGCTACAGCTGTTGTACTGTATTTTGAAAAGAAGAAATAAACACTATGAATATGGTTAAATATGTATTGCTTGAAAAAGAAAACTTTGGAAAGGCAAGTGAAAATCTTTCCTAGATATGTGACATAGTAACTATGACAGTGTCCATTAGTAGTTTCCTTTAATTTCCATTGGAAGTGCCATCTTTCTTTGACAAATGTGTGCTCTATGGGAAAGGGTGTATGTGTGTAGGAATAAGGTTTTGCTTATATTATCAATTCCAAAACTACAGACCAGCTTTGCATTGTATGACAGTTTCATCACATTTTTGGAATGAGACAGGATGAGACCAAAAAGTGAAATGTAAAACAAAACATAATTTGGGGAAATATGTATGTCTGATAATCACAGAAGAATTTTCCCTTTTAAAAGATTTTTTTTTCATTCTGCTTCCATTTTACTTCATTTTATTTGCTGATAGCCTTTGAAAATGGGACATTGTGTACTTAATATTTATACATAAAATGTGCATCTTTAAAAGCAATATAGCAATCCTATTTGTAAATATTGTCTGTTTTCTGCACTTGAACTGCATAACGCTGTAGAATTATCATAGACAGGGATTAACAATTCACGGGTAGATTGTAACATTATAGTCTGTTTTGTTTACTTGACTTTGTCCAAACAAGCTCAAGAGCTTTACCCAGATGGTGGCCATTTGCTTGGGCCTCATTCATAACTATTTCTATACATCAGGGCAGGCAACCAGCTGGCAAACAGTCTTGACTTTCCCGTGAAGATGATGACTTTGCTTTATCACACTGGCAGACAGGAGAATGGCACCCACATGCAGGCTAATGTCTGCATCATTTTACTGCTTAACCTGCTGTGTACAAGTTTGCTCCTGTAATTTCCAGGTCTGTTTATGGTGAAAATAATCAATGCATGTGTTAATTGGCACTGTTGAAATTTAGAGAAAGAACCACAGCACTGAAATGTGGGCATTTGTGGGAATTCATCCCCGCCTCGCAGCATTCATGCTGTAGCTAGGCACGCTACGCTCAGCCAATAGTAATGTGATTTACCAGCCAGCAGTATTGCAACTTACTCAGCTAATAGCATTGTACTTCACCTGTGTAACCATATAAGGCTTGTGACCATATATAGCAATAAGTACGCTTCCTGTTAC
>NW_025335701.1:2123937-2128947 GCF_004798865.1 Varanus komodoensis
ATCAATCTGTGAAATAATAAAAAGGGCTGCTTGTGTTGACGCAGTAGATTTTTCTGCGAAGATCTTCTTTGTTCTCCCGAACAACCAACCAAGCATGCTTTAAAACTTTATCTCTCGTCTGCAGTGTTTTATTTCTCTCTCTGAACTCTCTCGCACCAATTGTCGAGCCGGATCTCGACAGGCATTCTGAATTATTAGTGAAATACTGCATTTTATCTTGAAATCAGAACCTGGCTTAGGGTAAGCTGATACAGATGGATTTGTGTGAGTTCAGCCACACCACGCTTTAGCATCAAGAGCTATTACAGGGAAAATATGATGGGTGGAAGAGTTATGATTTTGTTCTCCCCACCATAATTGAATTCCCTTTTATTCCCTCAGTCCACTTCCCCCTGCATCCACTCTGCCTGTCTTTTACTGTTACAGAAAGACTCTTTAAAATTTATTCTTGAATTGACACATACAAATTTTCTGGAAAGAACCATAGCTGATTAATGGATTGCATGCTTTGCTTGCAGAAGGAATCCAGTTCAAGTCACAACATTTCTAGACTTCTGAGTAACGCTCCTGATTACATCCACTCAGTGTTGCTTTAGATAGATCCATGGACGCCATTCATCATGATTTTGCAGGCTCCAAAGCAAGTCAGGGCAAGCTCATTGGGAACTTTGCCCAACTTGAACTGGTGACTACTTTCTTTAAAATGGATGCATTTTGTGCTCCTCCCACTTGAACATTTACCCCATCCTTATTGTCATTTCAATCAGCTTATGTATAAATTTTTAGTAACCATAAGCCACTTTGTCAGTCATAAAAATGGAAAGTACTTTACATGAGTAACATGAAAATAAAATAAATACAATTTCACCAAAACATATAGTATCTGCACCTGTGGTGGTGCAGATGAATCATTCAATAGCTGTTGCAAACATGTATCAATTCTGCATAGGGAAACAGTTGCCAAAATGATCAACTGAAACTCTGTTCCACATGGCTACCGTGTACAGTCCACTGAAAGAGACCACTTCTGTTGTGTACTTTAAAGATATTATTAGCATGTTGCACCTTCTCCATGAAATGTGGAGTCGTGCTTTTATCATTAAGGACTTTCATTATGACCATGGCCTTGGAAGTAAAAGCCTCCAAAATTTATCTCTCTTGCTATCATTTGTGACCAAATAAAATATTGTTACATGGAAAGCCAGAGATTACATTCTTTAAAGTGGTAATGGAGATGTCATTGCATGCCTCAAAATTCTCAGCTGCCCTTGTCACTGTCAGTTTTGGCTTTCATGGATGACATAAAGAAGCATTCCACATAAATTTATTTATTTATTTATTTATTTATTTATTGCACAAGAACCTTTCCATCTCTGATGAGGGCAGGGAGGGAACAGACATTATGTCAGATGTCATCAGTTTCTTCACCTAGCACTCTTTAATTTGTTGCTTTCAAATAATGTCAGAAGAGAATTCAATTTCATCCACAAGGCCGGAGTGAACTAAACTCACACATTTCTAGGTTCCCACTGCTATGCACAGACCCAAACAAAAATATCCTCGATGTCTGGCTCTCTATCTGAAAGCTGGTACATAGAAATTGAATGCTGAAGCATTTTTTCCCCAACTGCTCTGGTTTGTCTGGAAAACACAGGACCACTGTTCCACCCATAATCTAGTCACTGCAGAAGAAGAATGTATTGGCATGGAGGAGACCAACATGACTCAGTGCATCAGCCTGAGACGGAGCAGCTGGAAGGAGCTCACTTCACCTCTTCTTGTCAGAAGCTCCAACTGGAAGACTCCGGACTCATGCATTAGCCAGATGACCAAAAGTCATTTGGGACGTTGCATCCACCTTCTAGCAAGATGTTCATGGTAAGAAGGAGACCAACCCAGCCCATGCATCGATCAGAGAAGGAACACGCCTGGGAAACTTGTTTTGGCCTTACCCGCAAACAATAAAATGTAGGTCGGTGGCCAGTTTGCAGGGAATGGGGTATGAGGCGAGACTGAGGGAACTGGGTCTCTTCAGCCTGTAGAAGAGGAGACTCAGAGGGGATCTGTTGGCGACATACAAGTATGTGAGGGGATGTCACATGGAGATGGGTAGAGACCTGTTTTCCCCTGCAGAAAAAGGCAGGACGCACTCCAATGGAGCAAAGCTCAGGGAACCAAGGTTCCATTTAGATGCCAGGAAGCACTTCCTGACAGTCAGGACCCCGAGGGTGTGGAATGGCCTTCCTCAAGAGGTCGTAGAAGCCCCATCGGTGCAGGTGTTCAAGGATAGGTGTTCAATTATTAATCTGGCACCAATCTGGAGCTGGGAAACAGGTTCTCTCCACTGGGGGAGGCTGAGGCTGATGAGGCCTCGGGGGACCAGCAGGACCCCCAGCCTGAGACGTCAGGCGGCAAGGTGGCTGCTGCAGGAGAGGCGAGGGCCAGGGCACGGCCACCCACCAGCACCAGGAAGGTACGGCGGTGGGTGATTGTTGTTGGGGACTCCCTGCTGAGAGGCACTGAGGTGGCAGTATGCCGCCCCAACCTGGAGACAAGGGAGGTTTGCTGCCTGCCGGGGGCACGCATCCGGCATGTGAGGAACAGAGTGGAGTGTCTTGTTCGCTCCAGGGGTCACCAGCCGCTCCTGGTGATCCATGTGGGCACAGGTGTGATTGGGACCACTAGGGACTTTGAGGCCTTGGGGAAGAAACTCAGGGAGCTGAAGGCCCAAGTGGCCTTCTCGTCAATCTTACCTGTCCGGGGATTTGGGCCAGGAAGGGACAGGAGGGCCTCTGAGGTGAAAGACTGCTTAGGGTGTGGTGCCAGAAGGAACGGTTCGGGTTCCTCAACCGCAGCACTTGTTTTCTTGTCAATGGACTTCTGGCAAGGGACAGGTTACACCTCACAAGGATGGGGAAAAGGTCCTTTAGAAATGCTCTATGGAGCTTCATCTGGAAGACTTTAAACTGAGCCGGGGGGGGGGGGGTTCAGGCCCCCAGGAACGTGTCTGCACTGGACAAGTGTGGGGGGAGGTTCAGGGCTCTGGGAGCAGGGTTTTAGAGGTACTGCAGGGACTGACAGGACTCCTTCAGAGAGGGGTCAGGTATCAGGGACGATGGGAAGAAGGAGGACGCTGGGAACGCCAAGGAAAGGAAGCAGTGGGAAGGAGTTGAGGTGCATGTACACCAATGCTAGGAGCATGGGTAATAAGCAGGAAGAGCTTGAAGCTCTCCTGGGAATATGATCTGGTGGGAATCACAGAAACTTGGTGGGATGAAAGGCAAGTCTGGAATGTGAACATAGAAGGGTATCACCTTTTTAGAAAGGACAGGAAGGGCAAGAGAGGGGGCATGGCTTTATACATCGGGGAAGGGATAGGATGCAGTGAGATAGAATGCAGCACAGATGGGGATTCGGTAGAGGCAGTCTGGGTGAAACTTAGGGGTTTTGAAAGGGAAAGAGACCTGACAGTGGGGGTATGTTATCGCCCTCCAGGTCAACTTGAGACCCTGGATGATGTCCTGGCAGGCCAGATTTTCAGGATATCTCGGGGGAGAGAGACAGTAATTATGGGAGATTTCAATCTCCCGGATATTACTTGGGAGACTCACTCGGCAGTGACAGCCAGGTCATGTCGCTTCCTGGAAGCTGTTGAGGGAGCGTTTTTCACACAGAGGGTCCGAGAGGCGATGAGGGGGGGAAACATCCTTGACTTGGTCTTGACTAATAGGGAGGAGCTGATAGATGAAGTACAGATTAGGGGAGCTCTGGATGCGAGTGATCACTCCATCCTTTGCTTCGAGATCAGGGGACTGGGGATGTGCAGCAGGTAGAGCACTAGAAGCTGGGACTTCAAGAGGGCCAACTTTGGCCAACTGAAGGCCAGACTGGGGAAAGTCTCCTGGGATAGGTTACTGGAAGGTAAGCGAGTTGAGGAGGGGTGGATAGCACTCAAAAGGGAGGTTTTTGGAGGCGCAAGCCTTGACGATACCTCTAGTCAGTAAGGTGGGGAGGTGGAGGAGAGTGCCGCCATGGATGTGAAAGGAGGTGGTTAGAGGGATTAGACGAAAGAGGAACCTCCGTAGGAAATGGGTACTGGGGGAAATAGACAAAAGGGTATACTGGGAGGAGGAGGCCCGTTGCAGAAGGATTCTTCAAAAGGCTAAGGCTGATTACTAGCTGAGACTTGCCAAGAATATCAAGAGCAACAAAAAGGGCTTCTTTCAGCATGTAAATAGGAAAAGGAAGGGGAGAGAAGTGGTGGGACCACTAAATAAGGAGGAAGGAGATCCAGTGACTGATATGAGGGAACAGGCACAGATGCTAAATGACTATTTTGCCTCTGTGTTCTCCCCAAAGCAGGACGGGGGATATCCGCATAGGAGATTAGATTAGAAATGTTTTAAATAAATAAATAAATAAATAAGATGAGACTGGGGACTTAGGGGCACAGATTAGAGTCACCCCCCCCCCCCTTGAAGTCAAGGGGCTCCTCAGGGCATTGGACATTACAAAGGTGCCAGGCCCTGACGAGTTACACCTGAGAGTACTTAGAGAGTTGGCAGGGGTTCTCCCATCCCCGCTGACCGCCATTTTTGAGACCTCATGGAGAATGGGTGAAGTTCCAGAGGACTGGAGGGTGGCATCAGTGGTCCCAATTTTCAAAAAGGGTAGTAGAAAGGACATAGGGAATTATAGACTGGTTAGCCTTACGTCCATTGTAGGAAAAACAATGGAAAGGCTCATAATAGCGAGAGATCTAGTGATGTTAGATAGGGAAGGGAGGCTGATAGCCACACAACATGGCTTCCGCACAAACAGGTCATGCCAGACACACCTTGTGAAATTCTAAGACAAGGTTTCAAGATGGCTAGATGGAGGGGATGCAGTGGATGTGGTATACCTGGATTTCAGCAAGGCCTTTGACAAAGTGCCCCATGATATTCTGGTGGAGAAACTGAGGAGTTTTGGGATACACCAAAGCACTGTCCGGTGGATTAGGGCATGGTT